>NW_005842781.1:159176-159980 GCF_000455745.1 Alligator sinensis | reverse complement strand
TGGAATTAGGCACAAACGCGTAGCGGTAGTTTTAAAGATTGTTTACTTACACCGAGATGGCAGTGGTGCAGGCTGGAAAACTTGCTTGAGTTGCGGTTCTCTTTTGCAGCAGAAAACTCCACCGTGCAAAGAAGCTATAATTTAGCGGGAACAATTTAGCAGTGCCGAAGCACACAAAAACAAAAATCACACCCTTTGGGTTGTGACACAGATGACACTAAGATGTGGGGAGAAGTGGGCATGCTAGAAGGAAGGAATAGGCTGGAATAATATCTGGACAGGCTACAGGGTTGGGTGGATGAGAACAGGATGGGTTTCAACACTGACCAGTGCAAGGTACTGCTACTGGGGAGGAAGAACTGGCAGCATACCTTCAGGTTGGGGAACTCCCTTCTCATCAGTGCAGAGGCAGAAAAGGATCTTGGAGTCATTATTAATTCCAATGTGAACATGGGGCGACAGTGTGAGGACGCGGTCAGGAAGGCCAACCACACCTTGTCATGCATCCAGAGATGCATCTCAAGCAGGTCCAAGGAGGTGATCCTCCCCCTCTATACAACACTGGTCAGGCCGCAGTTGGAGTACTACATTCAGTTCTGGGTGCTGCACTTCAGGAGGGATGTGGACAACATGGAGAGGGTCCAGAGGAGGGACACCTGCATGATCAGGGGGCAGCAGGGCAGGCCCCACAAGGAGAGGCTACGAGACCTGAACCTGTTCAGCCTTCACAACAGAAGACTGAGGGATGATCTAGTGGCCTGTTACAAACTAGTCAGGGGGGACCAGCAGGCACTGGGGGAGTCC
>NW_005842781.1:152736-157555 GCF_000455745.1 Alligator sinensis | reverse complement strand
AATAGGAAGAGTCCTATTCCCCCCAGCAGCATCTAGGGTGACAAGGAACAATGGTCAGAAGCTGCTGGAGAACAGGTTCAGGTTAGAGATTAGGAGGCACTATTTCACTGTCAGGGTAGCTAGGATCTGGAACCAACTTCCAAGGGAAGTGGTCCTCGCACCTACCTTGGGTAAATTCAAACAGAGGTTGGATGAACATCTCTCTGGGGTCTTGTGATCCCAGTGTGTGCTCCAACCAGTGGCAGGGGGGTCAAACTAGATGATATATTCAGGTCCCTTCTGACCCCTAACAACTATGAAACTATGAAACTATGAAATCTGCTCAGGTCCCTTCCGACCCTACCAACTATGAAACTATGAAACTATGAAAGAACAGAATAGAAATGAGCAACTCCACCATTGCATTCCACCGGACAATGAGGACACCTAGAACTGCCCGTCTTCACCTCATCAGGACTGGCCTTTGCCTGGGCATGTCCTCCCCATTGGAGTCACAGGTAGCCCACCCCTATAAAAGGGGCGGTATAGTGTGATCTCCTTGGGAGGCCCTCTCCATTCAGACCAGCACTATGCCATGCCACCTATCCACCCAGAAGCCCTGCCAGCACCCCCCTCTGGAAAACAGCTTACAGGAGAAGACCCTGACTGGCCATCTAGGATCAATTCTCAGCCTGGGGTAGGTAGCTATCACCCACATCTTCCCTCCAAGTAAGGAACCTGAGTTCTGTTTCTTTACACCTTGATTTCAATCCCTCTAGTAACGCATTTTCCACTCTTACTGCCATTGTATCAGTGCGTGTGAGAGTGTGTGAACTAATAATTCATGGTCTGTATATTGTGTCATGACCCAATGATTTTGTGTGTGCTTCGGCACTGCAGAATTATTTCCCGCCATTTTGGAGCTTCTTTGCATGGTGGAATTCTCAGCTGCAGAGAGAAAACCCCGTTGCAAAAAAGTTCCCACCATTCGTATGCAAATTAGTATCCCGCTATTGGCTGGTTTGGCGGCTAGCAATTGGCTCACTAGCTGTATAAAAGGAATGAGCAGTTTCCGCCCAAGTTGTAGAGGACTCCACGACCATCTTGTGGGGACTCTGAGCACACGGCAGAGTAATAGAAACTTTGTGTGTGTCTCAGAGGAGCTTGGCGGCCTGATCAACCACCATCCTCTTCCCGTCTCGTTTGTTAAAAATTTCTTAAGACGCACCCCCGGTTTCTGCGCGCTCGTCAAGAGTATCCAGAGCTCTGTTGTGTTTGTTTTGCAGAGCCTAGCAAACTCTGTGCGTGTGTCTTTGGTGGAGCCTAGCAAACTCCACGTGTGTTTGTCTGCAACTGTAACCAAGCAAGTTTTCCTGCCTGCACCGCGACCATCTACGGTGTAAGTAAAGTTTTCTTTGTTCAACCGCTACGAGTCTGTGCCTAATTCTAGTCCGTCGTGCCAAATTCCCCACCCACGTGCCGGGGCTGCTGGCCACAGCCCCTCGGCCCCCACATATTGCACTGCCTGCATAATAAAACTGATATTGTGGACCCCAAGTTGGTCTTTGTCTTGCTGCAAACTCCCCTCTTAATCCCCACTCTCTCTTTGCTCGCATCTCTGATGCAACCCGGTGTCTAACTCCTGTCCCTCTCCCATATGTCTCTCAGCTCTCCATCTCAGTTCTCTGCCACCTCTGACCCCATCCCAGCACTCCCTCTTGCCTCTCCCTCCACCTTTTTCCTTCTTTGCCTCCCGGTCTCTTTTAACCCTTGATCTGCCTCTTCTCTACTCGCCGCCACCACCTCTCTGCCTTCTCCTGGCTCTAATCCCTGGTTCTCCTTCACCCGACCTGGCTCTCCTACTGCCTCCTGACCTCAGCACCTGGCTTTCCCTCCCAGCTCCCTGCCCAGCTCTCTGCCACCTCTCCAGTCCAGCCCAGCTCCCCAGCCTGGCTCTCCCGCCAGCTCCCAGACTCAGTGCCTGGCTTTCCCTCCTGGCTTCCCTGCCTCCACTGCCACCTCTCCAGCCCAGCTTAACTCCATGGCCCAGCTTTCCCACTTCCTTCTGGCCTCAGCACCTGGCTTTCCTTCCCACCTACTCTTCCCCTGCTGCCTCCCAGCTCCCTGGCCCAGCTCTCCTTCCACGCCCCAGACTTAGTGCCTGGCTTTCCCACCCGGCTTCCCTGCCCCCAGTGCCAGCTCTCCAGCCACTGCCTTCTGGCCTCGGCACTCAGCTTTCCCTCCTGGCTTCTCTGCCTCCCGCTGCCTCCCAGCTCCCCAGCCCAGCTGTCCACCCAGCAAAACCTGCTGCCTCCCAGCTTGCCTCTCTGTCTCTCCCCTGCTGCCTCCTGGCTCCTCCTGGCTCCTCTTCCCTGTTGCCTCCTGTGAGGGCCGAGTGGCGGTCTGAGGCTATGGCCAGTAGCCTGAACCACCAGGTGGGGTTTTTCCACGATGGAATAGAGTTAGGCACAGAAGCGTATTGATTGCAAAAGAAAACTTTACTTACACCGTCGATGGTCGCAGTGCAGGAAGACAACTTGCTTGAATTACAGTTGCAAAAATAAACAGGGATGAGAGCTCTTTTCAAACCGCACTGAACCAAACTGAGATGAGTCGTCGAAGCACGACTCCACGAACGCTGAACACAGGGGTACGTCACTATATATATATATATATATTACTATATATATATATTTAACACACGATGACGGGAAGGGATTAGAGGTTGATCAGGCCCCTAAATTCTCCTCCAAGACACACACGCGGAGTTTGCTAGGCTCCACAGCACGCTTAGAGTTCCCCATGAGATGGTAGTGGAGACCTCCTCCTTCAATTTGGGTGGAAACCGCTCTAACCCTTTATACGGCCAGTGAGCCAATTGCCAGTCGCCACGTAGGAATAATTTAGAAACAGCCAATAGCGGGGTACTAATTTGCATATGAATGGCGGGAACTCTTTTGCACCGGGGATTTCTCTCTGCAGCTGAGAAATCCACCGTGCAAAGAAGCTTCAATGTGGCGAGAAATTCCACTGTGCCGAGGCATTAAAAATCACTGGGTTCTGACACCTCCCAGCTCCCCAGCCTGGATTTCTGTTGTTCCACTGCCTCCCCCCTCTCCCAGGCTCCAAACCCTGAATTTGGCTCTCCAGCCTCCACTGCCTCCTGGATTTTCCCTCTCCTTCACAGGGAGCCCCAAGTACCTCCAAGTATCCCCAAATGCCCCCTAGTTACCAGGCACTCCAAGTACCCTCAAGTGCCTCCTAGTGTTAATGCACAGCCACTGAAATTGTGTGTGTGTATAGGTGTATGTATGTGGACCCATAGTTTTGTATGTGCAGTTTGTGTGTGTGTGTATAATTTTGTGTAATGCCCTCCTACCTAACAGCGCAATATTGAGATCCTGAACATTGATCTGGAGTGTGCCAAGTCAACACTTTCATTATGCCCCTTTATAAACAATGAAAGGATATGAGCAGATCTGTGAGTAACATGGAGAGAGGGATTTAAGTATAAAGATGGAAAGGGAGGGGAAGACAAGTAAGAAGTGAGGGGGCAGAGGGGACAGCGATAAGAGAGGCAAACTAGGGATATTTTTTTTTATGTCAGACTAAGTCTTAGTTTGCTAAAGCAATACCCCATCCACTCCAGTCCTTTGCACTTATGTCCCAACTTCCACCTGTCTATCTGTTTATCTGCATTTAGCTCAGGCCAGGGACTGCAGCTTTCTTTCTGCATAAAGCAGCTAGCAAGAGATTTTGGCCTGCCACATTATATCCCCTATGTTCCATATACCCACTCTCTTATAATAAAAGTGGCTTAAAAATTATCAGCCATACTCCAGTGCACCCAGAGACCAAATATGTCCATCATAAAGAAACCACTTGGAGCAACTTGTTAAAAACTGCTCTGATATCAATTCATACACACACAATGCTGCAATTTCTGCCTTCAGGCAGAAGAGGGAGGAATTGTACAGGTTTTACATTGTAGAAGGCAGGAAGGAGACTGAAAGATGCAGAAGCAGAGCTGGCGGTTGGCAGGGCGGGGGGGAGAGCCCAGGCTATGAGATGGACAGAGAAGAGGCTTCAGATGAATACCTGTCCTTGGGTGTCTGGACAGAGCAAGGCAGCCTCAGCTCGGGCTGCTCCAGACACTTTAGCAGAAGGGCTAGAGGCTGAGAGAGAGGGATTGTGGGGGTGCTCTAGGATGGGCTGTGAAATTGGGCTGTTTGTGCCCACACAAGAGCTACAACAGGAGCATTTCTGGCCAGACAATAATGAAGCCAATACCCATCTTACTTGCTGTGGGAGGGGACACTCAGATGGAGCCATCAGAAAGGTGCTTGCATGTCCTACTCACATCAGTGTGCATGGCCACCAGGCACCATGCTCTCCTGTGGGATTCATAAGAACAAACATGAGAACACATAAGAACTGCCTTTTACTGAATCAGACCACCTCACTCAGTTTTCTTTCTCAGCCTTACTCAGTTTTCTGTATCCATTTTACTCAGTTTTCTGTGTTGCACCATGGCAGAGAGCAGATGTTAAGAGTGAGAGTGATCTGGGCATGACCAGGGTTTTTTCCTTGGTTCCTCTTTCACTTTCAGCCTCCAACATTTAGAGTTCCTAAACACATGAACAGGCTGTGGAACAGCCTTGGGCCACCTGGGCCATGTCCTGACCAACTTTTAGCACATTCATTTAGAGAACCCACAAATGCACAATTGTTGTTCTGGTTAAAACTGTAGAGCTATTTTTTTTACCTGCAAACCTAGCTAAATTAATGTGCTAAAAGTTGGTCGGGCCATGGCTCTGGTGGCCCACCCCATTATGCAGCC
>NW_005842781.1:148203-152705 GCF_000455745.1 Alligator sinensis | reverse complement strand
AGGTGGTGGGAGGCATTTTAATTAGAGTAGTTCTCAGCAGCCACTCTCATTAAAACGCCACAGCATCTCATGTATTCAGTGTCCCACATTTCAAAATGGCAGCAGGGGTATTTTAACCAAAGCTGTTTGACTAATTTTAGTTTAAGCACCCCTGCTGCCATTTAAAAATGCAGGACACTGAATACATGAAAAGCTGCAGCACGCAGGAGCATTCTAAGCAGATGGCTCCAGGAGACTCGATTAATTGAGTCTGCTCTATCACTTGGGCCATCTGTGACTGCTCAGGGCTCTCCCTCCTGCCCCAGGTCCATGCTGCATGACATGTCTCTCCCAGGAAGGGCCTGAACACTTTGGCCGGGTTGAGAGGAGATGCCCAGTCCCAGGCAGCCTGGCAGCTATCAGGAATGGGCAGCCTGTGGTCATTATATACAGCCAAAGCAGCCTCCTCAGCTCCCTAAGGCCCAGGATTTCCTGCATCCTTCTGCCCCCACCCCAGTGCGCATGGGGTACTGGGGTCTCCTCCCATCAGGAAACACCAATATCCCCTCAGCACCCAGGACCAGGACATGACCTCCCTCCTACATATGGGGATGTGAACAGCTGTGAGGACATTGGGGGTGGCACACACACACACGGGCTCTCCCATCACACATGCAGTCACACATTAATGGGCTCCACTCCCTAGCCACACACACACACATTGGCTGCCCCCCTCCTCCATACACATAAAAAGGCTTCCCACACACAGACACACACAGGCTCTCCCTCCTACATACATACACGCAAACACTGTGACACACACAGACATGGTCTCCACACACACAGGCTCTATACACTGTAGTGCGCAGGTTTGTTATTACCCTGAAATAGAATAGTTTTCTGATAGCATACTGTTAGGTTTACAATAATTTAGATTATTAAGAAGTATTAGCTTTACAGCTGAATACAAGGCATGACCTGTGGCCTAGCAATGCAGCTGACCACAAGGCAGATTGATAGCTAAGCCTTTGCTTGTGTCAAGTAATCATTTTAACTGTATTAAGCATTTTCTGAGTTAAAAAGTGGATCTGTGTCTGTGCTGAAAAATCAGCTACAGCAAGAAGTAAGATAAGACAGGGAAACCATTGTTCTGGGTGCAGCGGTTGTGTCCTTGAGAAGTATCTACTACTGTGTAAGGTTTTGCTAACATATTATAATGTTACTGTTACTTAACTTTTACCTTTTAAAAAGTGCTAGTTCAGCTTAATGAAAATATGCTGTTACAAAGATTTGAAAAGCACCGCCTAAGTATTGCTTTTTTTGTTCACCATGTAGTCTTGCCTTGTTATAATAAGTATAAAAAATCACCTCACCCTTAGGGGGGGTGCATTTTGCATTTGCTGGCTTTATGGTCTTTGCTCGAGCAAATAAACAGCTGTCTTTCTTTACCCGCGTTGTCTGTCAATCAAATTACAGCTAGACAACGAACCTTAGCGAGGTTTCTCCCACCACACAGCCCACGTGCAGCTCATTGTTTTGGGAGGGTGCTGCCAGCAGTAGAGGCAAGAGCTGGCATGACTGGATGTGTTAGCGCTGGAGCAGGCTACGTGGTGATGTGCATCCAGGCAGAAGCTGAGCGTCCGCTGAGCGTGTCAAAGCAGAAAGACCTACTCACCTGTCGCCCGTGGGGCCTTGGCTGCTTCCAAGGGACGGCTGCAGGCCCCGCACACACCTCGGACTGCCCAGAGTGACCCTTGCAGACGCCACACGACACGACACGTCCCGGGGGCCCTTCTGCCCCATGTCCCGCTCCTGTCACGCTGCGGCCCCTCGCTGAGACGCTGGCTCCAAGGACGGGGGCACGAGGAGGAGCCTGCGGGAAAGGGCAGACCCTCGTCAGACACTTTCACGGGAATGAAAACGCACGCACCGCTTACCGCACCGCAGTCGAGGAAATGACGCCCGGGGGCCGGCCCAGCACATTCCCATGAAGAGTGCTGAAATCAATCCCCACACAAAATGACCACTTTCCCACGCAAAAGCCATCACGTGCCGTCAAGAAAGCTTTCCAAATGCCCACGCCATTTCCCTCACACACCACATCCGCGTAGGCCGACTTTTACCCAATCCCCACACAATTTTCCACAGGTCCCGCAACACGCCAGTCGAATCAAAAAGTTCCTAAATCCCCCTACAATATATATACAGATATACGGAGCGGTAGATACATAGAGATTTAGAGAGATGAATCTGGAGGTATATAGAGCTCGACATATGTAGACATGTAGATATATGAAGCTGGAGCTATACAGAGCTGAAGATATACTGAGCTGCATATAGATAGATATACAGCTCTCTATATATGAAGCTGGATCTCTTCAGAGCTCCAGATATTTACACCTGGAGATATTCAGGAAAGTAGATATATAGAGATGTAGATCTATGAAGCTGGAGATGTGCAGAGCTGGAGATATATAGACAGGTAGATACAGAAAGCTGGAGCTATTCAGAGCTGGAGATATTTAGACCTTGAGATATGCAGAGCTGGAGATATTCAGAGAGGTCGATATATAAATAGGTAGAGGTATGAATCTGGAGATATGTAGAGCTGGAGGAATCTAGAGATGTACATATATGAAGCTGGAGATATTCAGAGCTGGAGATATTCAGAGCTGGAGATATTCAGAGCTGGAGATATTCAGAGCTGGAGATATTCAGAGCTGGAGATATTCAGAGCTGGAGATATTCAGAGCTGGAGATATTCAGAGCTGGAGATATTCAGAGCTGGAGATATTCAGAGCTGGAGATATTCAGAGCTGGAGATATTCAGAGCTGGAGATATTCAGAGCTGGAGATATTCAGAGCTGGAGATATTCAGAGCTGGAGATATTCAGAGATGTAGGCAGCTGAATCAGGAGATACCGAGAATTGGACATATATAGAGATGTCTACATAAGAAGCTGGAGTTATTCAAAAATGGAGATATTCAGCGAGGTACAGATATAGAGATGTAGATCTATGAAGCTGGAGATATGAAGAGGTGGAAATATATAGACAGGTAGACACATAAAGCTGGAGATATTCATATCCGGAGAAATGCAGAGCTCAAGATATTGAGAGCTGGAGATATTGATAGCTGGAAGGATTTAGAACAGGAGATATTCAGAGCTGGACATATTCAGAGAAGTCGATATATAGAGATGTCGATATTTCAAGCTGGACATATGCAGAGCTGAAAATAGACAGAGCTGGATATATATATACAGGTGGCTATATGAAGCTGGAGATATTCAGAGAGGTAAATATATAGAGATGTAGATCTATGAAGCTGGAGATATGAAGAGGTGGAAATATATAGACAGGTAGACACATAAAGCTGGAGATATTCATATCCGGAGAAATGCAGAGCTCAAGATATTGAGAGCTGGAGATATTGATAGCTGGAAGGATTTAGAACAGGAGATATTCAGAGCTGGACATATTCAGAGAAGTCGATATATAGAGATGTCGATATTTCAAGCTGGACATATGCAGAGCTGAAAATAGACAGAGCTGGATATATCTATACAGGTGGCTATATGAAGCTGGAGATATTCAGAGAGGTAAATATATAGAGATGTAGATCTATGAAGCTGGAGACGTGCAGAGCTGGAGATATATAGACAGGTAGATACAGAAAGCTGGAGCTATTCAGAGCTGGAGATATTCAGAGCTGAAGATATTTAGACCTTGAGATATGCAGAGCTGGAGATATTCAGAGAGGTCGATATATAAATAGGTAGAGGTATGAATCTGCAGATATGTAGAGCTGGAGAAATCTAGAGATGTACATATATGAAGCTGGAGATATTCAGAGCTGGACATATATAGAGATGTAGGCATATGAATCAGGAGATACCTAGATCTGGACATATATAGACATGTCGACATATGAAGCTGCAGTTCTTCAAAGCTGGAGATATTCAGCGAGGTACAGATATAGAGATGTAGATCTATGAAGGTGGACACATGCAGAGGTGCAAATATATAGACAGCTAGACATATAAAGCTGGAGATATTGAGCGCTGCAGTTATTCAGAGCTGGAGCTATACAGAGTTGGAGATATTCCGAGGTGAAGATATTAATAGCTGGAGATATTCAGAGGTGGAAATATTGATAGATGGAAATATTTACACCTGGAGATATTCAGAGCTGGAGATATTCAGAGAGGTAGATACATAGAGATGAAGATATATGAAGCTAGATATATACAGAGCTGAAGATATACTGACCTGGACATATATATACAGGTAGATATATGAAGCTGGAGCTCTTCAAAGATGGAGATATGCAGACCTGGAGATATGCACAGAGGTAGATACAAAGAGATGTAGATATATGAAGCTGTAGATAAACACAGCTGAAGATATACCGAGCTGGATATATATACACAATATATATATATATACACACACAAAGACAATACACACACACTATATATATATACACATATACACACACACACACACACACACACACACAC
>NW_005842781.1:131375-143418 GCF_000455745.1 Alligator sinensis | reverse complement strand
AAGTATCTACTACTGTGTAAGGTTTTGCTAACATATTATAATGTTACTGTTACTTAACTTTTAGCTTTTTAAAAAGTGCTAGTTCAGCTTAATAAAAATATGCTGTTACAAAGATTTGAAAAGCACCGCCCAAGTATTGCTTTTTTTTGTTAACCATGAAGTCTTGCCTTGTTGTAATAAGTATAAAAGATCACCTCACCCTTAGGGGGGGGCCATTTTGCCTTTTGCTGGCTTTATGGTCTTTGCTCGAGCAAATAAACAGCTGTCTTTCTTTACCCGCGTTGTCTGTCAATCAAATTACAGCTAGACAACAAACCTTAGGGAGGTTTCTCCCACAACACACACACACACACATTTGGGATCCCCCTTCTGCAAGTGCACACACACACACACACACACACACACACACACACAGAGGCTCCCAACACACTTACACAAAAGGGCTTCCCACCTACATAGAAACACACACACACGGACTTCATACACAAGCACAAGAGCCTCATTTACCTGGTCCAATGGAGGCCAGCACCTGCTGATTGTAAGCCAACCAATTTGAAATGCATCACTGGTCACAATCATTCAGATGGTGAATTCCAGCAGGGGTGTGTGTGTGTGTGTGTGTGTGTGTGTGTGTGTGTACATGTGTGGGGGGAGTATGTGTGTGTGTGTGAATAGAAGGGTGTGCCCATGTGTTGGGGGTGGGGAGCTGGTGTGTGTGTAGAAGGGGAAGCTCTTGTGTATATAAACCCCATATATGTGTTTCTATGTAGGAGGGAAGTCCTTTGGTGTAAGTATGTTGGGAGCCCATGTGCATGTGTGTGTATGAAGCTTCTGTGTGTGTGGACACAGTGTGTTTCTGTGTTTGAGTATGTGTATGTGCAAAAGGGTGAGCCCACCTGTGTGTGTGTGGGTATAGAGCCCATGTGTGTGCAAACCATGTCTGTGTGTGTGTGTCTCGGTGTTTGTTTGTATGTATGTAGGAAACAGAGCCTGTGTGTATATGTGTGTGGGGAAACTTTTTATGTGTATGGAGGAAGGGGAGCCTGTGGAAGGGGGAAGCTGGTGTGTGTGTGTGGATAGGGAGTGGGGGCCATTAATGTGTGACTGCATGTGTGAGGGGGGATCACCCCAATGTCCTCACATCTGTGCACATCTCCATATGTGGGAGGAAGGGCAGGGTCCACCCATGGGTGCTGAGGGGATATTGGTACCTCCTGAAGACCCCAGGACCCCATGTGCACTGGAGTGGGGGCAGGAGGATGCAGGACTGAAGGCATAAGATCCTGGGGCTGGGAAGTGTTGGGGGGCTGAAGAGACTTGGCCATTGTCATTAACTAGATACCTCCATGGGGTTGGGTCGACAGATGGGACCCTCCATTCCCCTTAGGATGGAATCCCTGATGTCCCATGGCACGAGAGGTCTGCTACATGCCAGGGGCTGGGATTCATCACAGCACAGAGAGGATCCCAGCCTACATTCAACCCTCAGACCAAAACCCCACAATTCTTATCCATGTGGGAACAAATGACATGGCCAGAGGCAACCCAACATCATGAAGGACTTTGAGGCCCTAGGGGACAATCTCAAGGAGACAGGGGCACAGGTGGTATTCTTCTCTATTCTCCCAGTGAGTAGATGTGGACAGCAACATGAGGCTTGAATTGTCAAGGTCAACTGATGGTTACGGAGTTGGTCACACCAGACAGGCCTCAAGTTCCTGGGCAATGACCTATACTTTCGTGCAGGGGGCTTGCTTGGGTGGGATGGGCTACACCTGTCTCCTAAAGGCAAGCCTAAAGGCACCGCCTCCTAAAGGCAAGGAAGTGTCTTCTCTTCCAGGTTGGCTGATCTCATGCGGTGCACTTTAAACTAGCTTTGCCAGCGGTTGGGGCCACAGAAGGACTTGAGGACACTTCCCAACCAAGACAGGTAACATGCACAAGGAATACCCAGGTAAGTGACAGGGGTCCAGATAGTCCTGGGAATCGGGGGTGGCACACGTAACAATTCAAGGCCTTAAATGCCTCTTCACCAATGTTCATAGTATGGGGAATAAGCAGGTGGAACTCGCCCTCTGGATAGCTAGTTCAAACCCGGACATAGTACGGCTCACAGAAACCTGGTGGGATTCATCCCATGACTGAGTGGTTAACATTGGGCCTATAGACTATATAGGCGGGATAAGGCAGGGAGGAAAGGTGGAGGTGTGGTGCTCTACGTCAAAGAGCAATACAAATCCTCAACTAGCAGGATGGAGTCAGAGGAGGGGCAGGCTGAAGTGCTCTGGGTCAGAATACAGGGGGGTTGTGGGGAAAGGGACTTAACCATGGGGGTCTACTACAGATCTGCCAACCAAGGGGAAGAGCTGGACCATGAATTCTCGGGTCAGCTTGTGGAGGCTCTTAAGGCAAGTTGTCATGGGTGATCTAAATTACCCGGACATCTGCTAGGAGGAGCAATCAGTCAGGTAGGAATGCTAATGAAGGTTCCTTGCCAAGATACAGGACCTCCACTTAACCCAGGAGGTGCACCGTCCCACCAGGGGAAATGCCCTGCTGGCCCGGGTCCTGGCCACAAGCAATGACCTGGTGAGGGGACTACAGGATCTTGACCACCTGGGCGACAGTGATCATACATTCATAGCTTCATAGATGCTAGGGTAGGAAGGGACCTCAATAGATCATTGAGTCTGACCCCCTGCATAGGCTGGAACGACCCCCACAGACAGGGGGGCAAGGGGCTTCCAACCCTACCATGAGCTCCATCTGGGTAGAGGCCACAAAAGAGCCCAGGGCAGGTGGCGCCACTGGGGCCAGGCCCCTAGTGGCTGCGCTCCCCATCCATACCATGTCCATGGAGCTGTGAGTCAACTTCTCATGCCTGTTGGAGACCCCCTTCCGGGCCACTACTGCATATCTGCCTTACACGAATGTTGGTGCAAACACTGGTGTGCCCTTACAGAGTGCACCTGTTTGTGTGCACTGTTCGTGTGCATTGCCCATGCATGGCTCCCTGCTGGCTGAGTTAAGAGGTATCTGGGGGGCTTCCACTCTGGATCCACCTCAGCTGTGCCAGCTCCCTCTGCCCCACTTACCTTAGGGGGATCAGATGCTGCTGCCCCCTCCCCTGCCTCTGCTGCTGCTGCCTGCTGCCTTCACTGAGGTAAGGGGCACACATGTGTATGGGGACACACACGCACTTCGCTCCTTGCCCCCAACTTTTGCTCAGTCAGAGACAGATTGGAGTGAGGGGGGGGCAGGGAGTGGAAGAAAAGGCACTTGGGGCCTGAGAGAGCTTACTAGAGACTGGGATGAGATTCTTAAATCTCCCAGGTGACTTGGAGGATAAGTCCTGGGACCCAGCTCCAAAGTTCTGGAGGTCCTTGCATACAACTTCCTGATGCTGCCAGCCTGCCCAGCACCTGTTCCAGACCTGGTCCCAGATGGAGGCATTTTCCCCTAAGGAAAAGTGGAAAGTGACCAAGCTTTGCCCCTTCCAAAGGGCCATTCTGGCCCACATGGCTCCAACCCCTCTCAGGGTGCTCTGTCTCACATGTGAAGTGAGTCTGCTGGTTCTCAGCCTGAGCAGCCTGAAAGCTTTATAGATAGCAATGAAACATTCCAAACCCATTAAAGCCCAGTAATGTGGTATATTTATAAGCATAAACTGTTCGCCCATAATTTCAAATTTAACCCTGGATGAAGCAGTATTATTAATTTTTTTAATGGCTTTAAAATGGCTCCAAATGTTGTATATGTGTGTGTGCATTTTGTCTGTAATCAACCCATTACTGTTCATTTAGATCAGGGGCAGGCAATTGTTTCAGGTGGAGGGCCACTTCCCGAGTTTTGGCAGGCTGTCGAGGGCTGCATGTGTAGCCCTGCCCCTTGACAGGTGCCCTGCCCCCTGATTGTCATCTTGGACTGGAAGTCCCGCCATCTAACCCCCAATCTTTGCCACCAGAAGCCTCTCCTCTTGCCCCTGGAAATACTCCTTTCATCAAGGGGTTTTGCCATCTCAGAACCAGAAAAATACCAAATTATATTCCAAAAATCAAACATCTACAACATTCATTAATTTGATTTCCAAAAATATTTTTGTCCTGATTTACATGTGTTTAAGCTATTGTGCAATCACCTCTATGTACATAGTGTACAAAGAGGTGATTGCACAGTAGCTTAAAATGAAGTCTTACTCTTGTAACTGTGGGAGAGTGGGGGTCATGGGAGTGGGAATAGATTTGTGGGGGCTGTGGGTGTGTGGGTATGTGGGGGAGGGTGTGGGTGTGAGGTGAAGGAGCATGTGGGGGTGTGGATATGTGGGTGTGGGTGGGATTTGGGTTTGTAGGGGAATGTGTGGGAGGAAGGGTGACTGAGGTGTGTGAGGGGGTGTAGGCATGGGGGTCTGCGTGTATGGCAGGGCAAGTGGGGTGTGGGTGCATGTGTATGGTAGGGGGTGTGTGTGGGCCTCACCCGATGAACACCCACACACACACACACACACACACACACACACACACACTCCCTCTCCCTCCCATTGCACACACAGACTGTGGTTCCCACATTACTCTCTCTCTCTCTCTCTCTCTCTCCCCCCCCAAATTGCACACACACACACACCCTCCCTCCCACTCCTGGCCCCAGGGTACTGGCACAGCCCCATAGTCCAGCAATGCAACTGGGGGGCCACATATTGCTGGAGAAGCTGCATGCAGAGCAGTAGTGAAAGCGGCCATAGGCAGACACTACTCTGCCAGGGGGAGGGGGCAGGGAATGGAGCAGGGCTAGGCTGGCCTTTCTCCTGAGTTTTGCCAGCTTCCCCTGGGTCCTACTGCCCCTGGCTCCTGTCATCTTTGACATGCAGCCAGGAGTAGATAAATATTAATTTTCTAAACTTTTTAGGTGCTCTGCAGACTGGATAGATTGGTCTGGTGGGCCGCATCTGTCCCGTGAGCCATATTTTGCCCACCCCTGATCTAAATTAACTTTCTATACACTTCTCTACCCAAGGGTGTACTGGCAAGTAGAGAGGATGCTGTCCTACTCCCATTGTAAACCAGATAGTACTTGAGCATAGAACCAGGTCCTTGTGGACCACAATATCAAGGTATTTGTGGGAAAAACGCTTAGGGGAGTAGTGTAGCAGAGTCTAAGCTCATTATGATCTATACCTTCTGCAAGGAGATGTGCTCAGCTTGGTTCCCCTCCTCATAAAAATACAAGTCTAGTTTAGACAACAAAAGTAAATAATATGGGTGGTGGATGTCCCCGGAATGATTTTTTTATTACTAAATCAGTGGTTGACTCTTCATCAAAATCACTTGATTAGACCACATACATTTATAATGCATCAATGTTAGCAGAAGAAAATAACTTTTCTTTTTCCTCAAAAGCAGAGATGAATGTTTCAGGGAGGATGGGGAATATATAATGCAGTGGGTTTGGTAAATCCATTAGAGCTGGAGCTTACGTCTGGTTTTGGATTACACTCTACAGTGGGCCTTCTTTGTCCTTCTCACAGTCCGCTGGTAATGGACCCCACCAATGCTGAGATATCAGCCTCTTTCACTGGGACAGGAATGAGTGTCTGGGGAGAGATCATCATCAGGAGATGCAACTCTTCAACATTTTTTTTAACTTTTGGTGCGTTGTTCGTTTATCCCCTCATGATTCTATGCAGTGTTCAAGTTCCCACACCTATAAAGAGGTTGAATCAATCCTTATCCTCTTTCCCACTACCTGACACTTTAAATGCTGGAATTCTTTCACTCTCTGAAGATCAACTTCTTTTGTTGACTTCCTGTATTGTATCAATATGGATAATCATTCTGGTTTTGGATTATAATGAATCAGCTGGGTCCAGGGCCAGTTCAAGAATTTCTCTAGGGTGGTAAATCATTTCCCCTGTCTTACACTTCCAATTAAATGAGTGTTGCCTTGTTTGTTTATTTTCTAACAGACTTATAACTATTAGGGCTTAGGCCAGAGTACATCAGAGAGGTCATAGGGTAAGCTGGCTGGTTACAACAAGGACATAAAGAGAAATTGAGAAAGAATGGGTCAAATGGGAAAGCAGCAGTAGTTTCAGGCCAGGAGGCTCCTGAAAACATCTTGTAATCACAGCTGCATCAAGTGTCTGGGGGCAGAAGGAGTGTCCTGGATATAGCCTACAGTCATGCAGCAAAAAGTTGAATGCAAAGCTGAGTCCCTTGAAAAAGTCTTAGCCAAGCCTTAAAGTAAGTGTTAGGAAACAAAACTATGGTGCACAGTGCAGGCTGAGTGCAGCTTTCTAACACATGCTGCTTCTGTGACATATGAAGGAATGTCTTCTCTCTCAGGGAGAAAGACTTCCTACCCCAGGGTCCTCCATGATGGCAGGCCGTGCAGCCTGTCAGTAGCAGTGTCCCCCAGGATACAGAGGACGGATAAATGTAAGTTTGTCATTGAAACACATAACTCCATAGTGTGGAAGGTTTTCATGTGCCCGAGCAATGTAACGAAAGCCACTTCCGTCACAGTGCTCACACAAGAGCCAGGCACCCCTCTGGACTTTGTGGGAAGACACTTGGTCATTGAAACATTCCCTAGCAAAGTTGGTTGGTTCTCTCACCACCCTGGAGCAACCTTGATAATCCACGTGTTCATAAAGTGTGATCTGGGGATTACTTAGGTCTTCAGTAATCAGCTGGAGAGAAGTGATCCTGTCATTCATAACATTACCAACATAAGCATATTGTCCTTCCTCAAAGACCACGAGCTTGCCTCTAAAATTCTCATGCTCATAGGCAACCCAGGGCTGTCCAAAAACCTTCACAGAGGAGACACAGTCATTCCAGTTGAAACATGTCAGGTTGCAGATATCAGAGGTGATCTCTTTGCAGCAACCCTGGAAGTTTGCATGCTCATAGATGATAATCTTGTTCATTTTGATGGGTGCCGTAGGAGGTTTGCACTTGGTTTTTTGATGACAAAGTTGTAATTGGTATCCTGTGGGAGAGCAGGGGGGAAGAGAGAGAGAGGGAGAGGAAAGAAGGTCATGACTTGGAGGGAGCACCTGCTCAGTGGAGGCTCACCAGATGGTATATATAATTGGAAGTTAAGTAACATTTGAAACAAACAAGTTAACAGTTATATAAAAAGGTGTGAACACCTGGGCAAATTCAAGGAAAGAAGGGACAAACTACTGCAATTCATTCAACAGGAGTAATCACACCTTTTTGCCCCCCTACAATTGATTCTTAACTCAGTCTCCTGCTCTGTAATTCTAACTTTCCCCATATGGAAAAAAACAATTCTTTTTTTAAATCAAGAAGAGGTAGGATAAGCATTGGTTAGGCATGCTTTAGGAGTAGCAATATCTGTAATGTGCTATGAAGAGAAACATTTGAAAGCTTCCATTAGATACTTCCTAGAAGAGAGCTGTTCAACTTCTGGCCAACATGCCATATCCAACCTGCTATGCCATGTCACCCAGCCTCCAGGGCTTCCCATGGGTCTGGCAATTTGGCAGTAGGTGAGCAGTGGTACTTCTTCACCAACAAATTTCTGGATCCATGGGAAGACCCAGACCCTGCATGCTGGGTTAGATGCCTAATCCCAGTGTTCAGGGCCAGAGTTAGGGTGGCATTGGGCCCCAGGGTGCAATCCTATCATGATAGAAGTGGGGTGGGGCCACATGGGGGTGGTACCAGGCCCAAGGACCTAATCCTGGAATGTTGGGGTGGAAAAAGGTGGAGCCAGGCTCCCAGAGACCAACCCCAGTGGGACAGAGCAGATTTAGACCTCTGGAAACCAATCCTCATATGTGGGGCCTGGTGGGGATTCTATTGGGTCCTCAGGGACCAATCCCATCCGGTGGGGCTCAGCCTAGCCCACAGACTAGTCCTTCCCTAGTCATCTGCCTGCACAGCCAAAAGGTACATCAAGAACTTGGTGAACAGCTGTTCACCAGGGAGCCCCTGGAGAAGACCAGGAGCAATGGATACAAACTTCTGGAAGGCTGCTTCAGCCTCAACTCCAGGAAAAGAACTCCTTCACAGTCAGGGTGTCCAGACTGTGGATTAAACTCCCTCCAGTGGTGGTGCAGTCATCTACCCTGGAAATCTTCAAAAGCAGACTGGATATTCCCCTCGCTGGGGTAACTTGACCCCAGTTGTCTTTTCCTGCCTAGTGCAGGGGGACTGGACCCAATGATCTACAAGATCCTTTCCAGCCCCTAACAATCTGTGAATCTGTGAATCTATGAACCTTTGACCCCCATGTCACTCCTCTCCTGTTTTGTTTTTTTTTCCCCCCTAAATTGTCCCACAAAATCAGTTGTTCCATTCATCCATTAGCCCCCATATAGTGGGTGCTGCTAGTTTACCAGGTAAGCCTTAGAGCCCATGGCAATTTTGAATGGACAAATAGACAGTAAATTCTCAGCATCCCGATGCCCTTGCCTTTGTTGACCAAGTCCTGTGTGGTGGCAGTCCCCCCACACACCCTGTGCCCTCCAGCCCACCAGAGTTTGTCATGGGGCTGGTGCCTCGCCTGACCTCATGGCACTCCCCACTCTACCACCTGAGCTGGCTGGAGGACACCAGACTGGTCTGCTTTTCCACCATCCATCACCACCACCTCTACACGCTTATGTGCCGTACGATCGATCATGCCACCCTTGCGTCCCGTGCAGACACCAAGTGGAGGCACCTGCTCAGCAAGGGCATGGCTGAGGCACTCCAGTGGCTGAGTCTATACTCCACCCTCATCCCATGAGCCACTGGGGACCTCAGCTGGTGGCTTCTCCATGGAGCCATTGCCACAGGCATGTATGTGGTGAGCTTCACAGACACTCTGGTATCCTGCCCCTTCGGCAGTCAGAGGGAGACCCTGGCGCACATGACCCTCAAGTGGGCCAGGCTGCAGCCCCTCCACCTCCACCTCCAGAACCTCCTCCTGAGGTTCTGCTTGAATTTCACCCCCCATCTTTTTGTTTTTGATCACTCCATCCATGACCCCAAGTCCTGGCACCTCCTAGTCAACCTCCTCCTGGCCCTGGCCAAGTGGGCCCTGTACTTGACCAGGAAGAAGGCTTTGGCCAGAAAGGTGCCCAGAGACTGTGGAGCCATTTTCATTTCATTTGTCTGAGCATATTTCTGGGCAGAGCACCAGTGGGTGGCATCCATGTGCTCCTTGCATGCCTTTGAGAACTGGTAGGTGTGGCCCAGGAGGGTCTGCTTGATGTCCCCCTCCAAAGCACTTACTTTCATATTTTGACCCTTTGACCTCCACGTTACTCCTATCCTGTTTTTTTTTTTTCCTTAGTTGTCCCACAAAATCAGTTGTTCCATTCATCCATTAGCCCCCAGGGGCTACTCGTTTAGTGGGTGGGCCTTAGAGCCCACAACAATTTTGAATGGACAAATAGACAGGAGCTTCTCAGGACCAACCACTTGGTATCTGGGGACACTAGCCCCCCATGCCAGCTAGACTGCTGCAGCAGCCGTGACCCAAAGTCCACCCTGTACCCTCCACCCCCTGCAGCAGTCTGGCAGCAGGGCTGTGCCTACAAGTGGGCCATGGCAAAGCCCCATGGCTGCATATCATTGCCTTGCCCTCATAGAGAAGGGGCCTGGCCCAACCCAGCCTGGCCCACTGAGCTAGCGCATGACTTTGGATCACACATGGTCCCACAGCCATGTGTCCCAGTCCTGTCCAAATGCATGCTAGCAGGCCATGCCATACCAGATCAAGTTGGGTTGGACCAGGCCTGTTCTCCCCGCACAGCCCATGGGTCAGGCAGCATTGCAGTGGGCACAGCCCAGCTAGCTGCTGCTTCCAGGGCTGGGGGCTATATGCTGCAGGGGGGGTGGGCATGTGGCAGTCCCCCAAGCCTCCCCCCACAAACCCCACATTCCCCCACAAACCCACGACTCCCCACACACCCCACATCCCCCCTACACATCCTCTGCTACTACCCAAACACCCACCCACACATCCCACACCCACATCCCCCCAGAAATGACATAGCCCCCCACCCCCAGTCCCTGCTTACCTGGGACAGCATCAGGGTCTGGGTCACACTGAAGCCTTGTCCCACTTCTGTTTGCCTAGCACACTAAGGGCGCATGCTGAGGCAACGGAAGCCCCATAGAGATGTTCTGGCTGGATACCTCTGGGTTGCCTAGGGGCATGGTCCTGAACCATGTCTTGCCCCACATTTTTTCCATGGGGTTTTTTATACCTAGAACTCCAGGTACTTTGCAATTCATTGACATTTTTTTCATTCTTGGCATGCCTCTTCTGGCATCTCAGATTGGTTTGAGACTCCACAACAGGCACGTGTACACTCATCTGGACCTGTCCTAGTTGGTTAACTCAAGGATTTGGCACAAGTTACCTTAAAACCAGCATAAAGGCACTTAAAATGAGAGCAGTCATTAGTTAGCTGGGTGTTAAACCATAATAAATACCTTCTAAATGTTTTAAAGATAAGCCACTTTAAAGGAGGTTAGAAGCCAGGCAAAGCATGCTTTCTCCAGCCCCAGGGTCTCACCATCTGGGCCAGTGAAGTCCTGCTTCCCACTCCCAGACTACATGAACCCTGCTGCCTTTAACAGTTCTCCCCCATCAGACCCAATCCCAATTCATTGAGATGCATGTCCTTTAATTTTTTTCATTTATTTTTCTTTATTGCCCCTCCACCTCACTTCAAATAGTTTTTGAAGAGTTATCTGTCCTCCCCTCCCCCAACTCATCTCTGGCTGGGCTTCTGCTGCATGTGGAGACAAGGAAGTCTCCATAATGTTTTTTCTGCCTCCCAGCTACATGGCACCACCTACCCTCCTCTCCCACTACACGGGAGGAATTAAGTCCCGGCTTCTCTCCACTCTTCTGCTCATCAGCCGTCTAGTGGCAAGTCACAGTCATGTAGGTCTGAGACAACATGAAGCCTTTACCTGAGACTGCTCCTAAAAATGCATATCATTTTATGAAATCACAACGTTCCACAGATTTCTTATGTTATACAAGTAACCTGTTCCAAAGCCCTCAGAGTTACATTATGATCCTAATCTACCTATTAGGCTGGTAAGTGGACTTACGCACCTGCGTGTGACTGTATTGATTCACCCTGTTCAAGGCCTAAAAAGCCATTGCTGCATCTGTTTACGTAACCTAATGTCACCTTACTCATAATAATGAATCAGAAAAAAACAGAGGGGAGACAAAAGACCCACTTACCTTTTGCATCAACTGTTTTTGAGGGCTGAGAGCAGAATGGGATAGAATTACACTTGGGCACCTCAATCAGCCCAGGCACTGAATAGAATTTACCCTTGGTCTCCAGCTTCACGTTTGTTGTCCACCAGGTGGAACAGAATTCTACCCTAAGACCCTCCCTTGAAGATGCATGGGCAGCCTGCAGAAATATTTCAATGACAGTTCAGTTCCTTCTACAGATGTTCTCATATCATCAAGGGAAGTGCTTGGCTTGAGTGAACTGTGGAGACTAAATCTGTACACTCCCAATAGTTCTTGTCTAGCAGCTTTAACTCTCTCCCTCATTGTTAAAGGTGCTCTGGCAAATACACCTCTAACAGTCAGTCTTATAATGTATTCTGAGTCTTTACCTTTGCTTCTGCAGCTCTTTGAACTTGAAGAGTTCTCTGTTCAGGTTCCTTTCCCCCACAGGCTGACTGGGGCTTCTCCTATATCTTCAGTTTTTATCTGCTCAGAGCTGCCAATCAGAGTTTAAGATCTGTGTTATCTCCATCCAATGCCAAATCACTCTGGTGTGCTAATACTGTGGTAAAAATACATTATGACCTGGGCCTCACTTGTGTAATAGCTGTATGAGTCCCTCATGAGGCCCTCATGATCCCTTGTGTAGGAAGCACAAGGCCTAACATTTGAGTTGTGGGTTTCTTTTTCCTTCCTGCTTGCTCTGCATTTTGTAGCCATACTTGCATAATGCCCTGAAGTTACACTAAGGTATAAGGTTACTAAAAGACATTAACTTTGCCGCAGTTCCCCTTTTCCTCTGCGCATGCGACAGAACTTT
>NW_005842781.1:121164-131221 GCF_000455745.1 Alligator sinensis | reverse complement strand
ATAAAAGTGTAACCCCGAGAGAAATTGGGGGGTCAACACTGCTTTGAGCATCAGCTCCTCTGTTGACATTGCTTGCGCAATCAATAAACTCATGATGGACTCACCCTGGGTGTGACTCTCTCCTTGAGGTGGAATTGGTCTAGCCTCCAGGGGCACGAAACTAGCCGTTTGGGCAACAATACCATAGAAGGTTATGGCAATGCAAATAAGGGATTTCTTGTCCAAGACGTATAGCAGATTAGAACTTGGCTCAGGATACAAACAAATAATGTATAAAACCAGACATACCAGTGAAGACCTAAGTCATAGAAGGTTTGGGGATTTTTGTAAAGTAGACAGACAATACTGCACAAATTTAATTAAGAGTGGAGCAGAGGAGAAATTAATTCTCACCTTTATGAGATGCCAAAGTGCTTGATTTTGTTGTGAAACTAGTTAATCTATAATAATAAAAAGCAGCCTGAAAGGATGGTCCACATTAATGGAACAGTGGGACAAAGGCACCTGGAGCATCGCAGAATTCAGAGAATGTGAGAGAGACTTTGTTCATGCCTCTTCAAGAGGTCCAATTTGAATGTGCAATGTAAACTGTATATGAGAAAAAAAAGAAAAACATTGAAACAGAAGAGAAAAGACATATTACAGAAAATATTGTTAATGAAATATGTGAAATACATGAGAGCACTGCAATGGAGCATGTCTTTGCACTGGTGATAAACAATCCCAGGAAAATAAAAACCAGCATAAGATTTCCTAATAGACAGATATAGCTGCATAATATTGAAACAGAAGGTGATTCAAGATCAAGGAACCTGCTAAGAGGTCAAAGAACTGAGAAGCCTTGGTGCTGGATTTCTTTGACTGAGCTCCTAAGCAGAGTGCATCACAACAGCGTAAGAGAATCTTACAACTTTATACCATGGCCATCTTGGGTCTAAACTTAAAAGTATTATAGGAATAATACTGACAAAAAGGACATACAAGAGAGCCATTCTTACAAAGAGATCCTTCAAACTTACTCAAACCTAACAGTAGAAGAGAAACGACATGAAGATGACAAAAAATAAATAAATAACTTGCAGCTAGACATTTAATAGGATTATCTGGATAAGAAAGGAAGAAAGCTGAGCAAGGAGATGATAGCTTTTGTTGGGAATGGATTCTAATCAGCAGGGCCTGATGAACTTAATCCCAGGGTTCTGAAGGAACTGGCAGAGGAGATCTCAGAGCCCTTTCCAATGATCTTCATTAAGTTGTGAGAGATGGGTCAGGAACCAAAACGAAATGGAAAAGGGCCAACAGAGCACCTCTCTTTCAAAAAAAATAGAAGAAGAAGAAGAAGGACCTGGCAACTACAGACCAGTCAGCCTCACCTCAGTACCTGGGAAGTTACTGAAGCAAATCTTAAGGAAAGCTATTTACAAGCACCAGCAGGAGGAAACACTAATCACAAGCAGCCAGCATGGGTTTCTGAAAAATACATAGTGTCAAACACTTTTGATCTCCTCCTTTCACAAAGTAACTACTTTGGTGGATGAAGGGAATGCCATGTATCTGGACTTCAGCAAGGCTTTTGACAAGGTCTCACGTGACATTCTCATAAAGAAATTGGAGATATGTGGACTAGGTCAAACTACTGCAAGGTAGATAAATACAGGCAACCCCTGCTTAGTGCTCTTAACTGGTTCCTGAAAAAATGACCAAAAAATGACGAAAAAGCATTAAGCAAAACCAAATTTCCCATAAGATTTAATGTAAATAATAGGGCTGTGTGAAGCTTTGGTTCCTGATTCAATTTGGTGGAGATTCGGCCAGATTCAGTGGCCGAATCTCCAAATCCGAATCGAATCAGAGGACCCTCTAATCTCTCTGAATCAAATCGGAACCCTCTGAATAAATTCAGAGAGATTCTGAAAGATTCAGAGATTTGGACATAGGCACAGCTTTAAATGTTTTTTTCTACATACCTCTAGGTAGCATGTGGCTCATGAGTGCTGCAATTCTGGGGCGAATGGAGCAACCCACAGAGGTGCAGGGGGCTCCCCAGAGCACTTGGCAGCACTTGGCCACTTCTGGACCTGGGAGTGGACCAGAAGCACTTCCAGTCCACTACTGGGTCCACTGGGGACTGCATAGCCCCCCCACACACACACCCCCTCACGGCTCAGCGACTGGTGCCTCCTGGATCTGGGAGAGGCACTTGGGATCCTCCTGAGGCCTATCATCAAGTCAGGGAGGCGAGGGGGATGACTCCTGGCATGCTCCCCAGTGGACTTGGAAGTGGACCAGAAGTACTTCCAGTCCACTTCTGGGTTCACTGCCAAGCACATGGAGGGCCCACTGCACTCCTGTGGGACGCTCCATCTGCCCTAGCATTGCAGCATTCATAAGCCACGCTGGTACCCTGAGGTATGTAGAAAAAACATTTATGTCTATGTCCGAATCGGTGATTCTCTGAATCAGCATCGAAACTTCAGATTTGGATTTGGCCAAATTGAATCAGGGACAGTGATTTGAATCAACGAATCAAATCACTGTCCCTGATTCAGACCGAATCCGAATCCAAATCGAATAGGGCACACTTTGCACGTTCCTAGTACATAAATATAATTTGTTAATGCGGCTAGCTCCCCACTAGTACTAGAAATCACTTAATTTGAACATCTAAATGTATGTAAATGGTTTATTTAAGATTTTTAACTTTGAAATAATATACAAAATTGCAAAAGAAATTAATGACCTGTATGTACAGGTTCACTTTCACTTTTCACTTTCTAAAACCTCCACAATTACTCTTAGGGCTTTCTTTAGCAATTGAAAGAGTGAAAGAATCAGGGCTGTCAAGATTAGTGGCAGTTTCAGGGGATTTTGAAGTATTTGGCTGAGCAGTTTTTTGAGGGCTGGCTGCAGGGGTTGAAGCAGGAGTTGTGCACTTCCTGAAGACACAATCCATTGATGGCTGTACTTTGGGCTTCTTTTTTTTCATTGTGAAGCAGCCTGTAACAATTCACTTAATTGTTAACTCCTTTTGCAACTGCAGAACTGTGCTGCTTGTCAGGGTCATTCTCATCAAAGTAGGAAAGAAAAGCTTCAAGATCTTTGAAAGCTTCAGCCATGCCTTTACTGGTTAAGGCCCTTGCTGGTTGACCATCTTCCTCAAAACAGCAGAGAAGCCATAAAGAAGAGCAAGATGCTATTTGAATGAGGTCCTCATTGCTCAATTCCTCCCTGTTGGAATCGATCAACTCCTGAATTTCCTCTGGTTCAAGTTCATCAAGTCCAATTTTCTTTCCAAGCTCAATGATATTGTCCTGAATTGTCACCACTGGTTCCTCAAACCTTTGGAAATCCTGGACACAGTCTTCCCAAAGCTTTCACCAGACACCATTCATTGTTTTGGAAGCAACTTCATTCCAGGCACTTAAATGTTATCAATTGCCATGCAGATATTATAGCCCTTCCAAAATTATTTTAGGGTTGGAGCACCCTCTCCACCTGACTGCCTGGGCTGGACAGATGTTTTCCTTATGTAATAAGCCTTAAAGGCAACAATGACTTTGTCCATCAGCAATGGTCCATCAGTTGTAAAAGAGAGATGGTATTGTGGGGGCAGGAAAACAACTTTTACATTATCACTGAGGTTATCAAGTATAGTAGGATATCCTGGTGCATTGTCTAAAATGAGAAGTGCGTTGTTGGACAGCTTTTTCTCAGCACAATATTTCTCAACTGCAGGACAGAAATAATCCCTGAACCAACTCTTGATGCTGTCACCCAGGCCTTCTTGTTAGACTTGCAAATGATTGGCAGACTGCTTTTAAGCTACCCCTTGAGAGCCCTGGGATTTTATGAGTGGTATACAAGCAATGGTTTCAAATTAAAATCACCTGCAGCATTACCACCTAGTAATAAAGTAAGTTGATCCTTACACACCTTAAAACCTGGCATTGACTTCTCCTCCCTCGAAATGTAAGTCCTAGAAGGCATCTTCTTCCAGAACAGGCCTGTCTCATCAACACTGAAGACTTGTTGAGGCGTATAGAACCCCCTCCTCAATGGTTTCCACAAATTCATTTTTATAACTGGAAGCTGCTTGGGTGTCCGCACTAGCAGCCTCCCCCTGAACAGAAAAGTTATGCAAGTTAGTGCTCTCAGATCTTTCAAACTACCCCTCACTTTCAATAAAAGGCTCACAATCAGACCCCTCAGGCAAATGTTTCTTTAAATCATCATACAGACTCTTAGCCTTCTTCAGAATAAGCAGCATACTCAGGACATATGGAGTTGTATCCTCAATCCAAACACTTAACAGCCCCTCCATTTCTAACATAATTGGAGCCCTACTCCCACTGAGTTCCAAAGGATTCAAAGCTTTGCAATCCTACTGCATTCTTTTATTTTGTCTTTATTTTTCAATGTGGTCCTAACAGTTGACTCAGCCAAATTCAATGCAGTGCAGACTTCATTCTGGCATTCACCTGCTTGAGTTGGCTTCAGGACTTCCAATTTAAGTTTCAGCATTACACTGTTGCACTGTTTGTTCTCAGCACTTGCAGTTACAAAGTCAGTTGCATGTTTCTGACTCAAGATGTTTGATTTCAAAGGTCAAAATTAATTGCTAAACACAGAACACAGAAGTTTGGCAGGAGGTTTTGAGTGGAGTTTCACAGCGGTTTCTCCTGGGCCCAGTACCATTCAATGTCTTTATTAATTGGAAGCTTGCATAAAAAGCTTCCTAAACAAATCTGCAGAGGACAGGAAACTGGGAAAGACTGTGAACATGAAGGATATGAGCTCAATTCCAAAGAATCTTGACAGATTGGAAAGTTGGGCTTCAGCTAACAGGATGAAGTTCAATGGAAACATAAGTCGTCAGTGTGATGAGATCATCAGAAAAGCTAAACACACTTATCATGCATCGGCAGATGCATGACAAATAGATCCAAGGAGGAGATACTTCCCCTCTATACAGCATTGGTCAGACCACAGTTGGAGTACTGCCTCCAGTTTTGGGCGCCGTACTTCAAGAAGGATGTGGACAACCTTGAGAGAGTCCAGAGGAAGGCCACTCATATGGTTAGGGGCTTACAGGACAAGCCCTATGAGGAGAGACTGAGGGACCTGGACCTCCTCAGCCTCCACAAGAGAAGGCTGAGAGGTGACCTTTGGCCACCCTCATGCTCAGGGGCAACCAGCATGGGTTCATCAAAGGCAGGTCCTGCCTGACCAACCTGATTGCCTTTTATGACCAAGTAACTAAATCCTTGGATGATGGTGTCACCGTGGACGTAGTCTTTCTAGACTTTAAGAAGGTCTTTGACGCTGTCTTTCACCCCATCCTTATCAATAAATTAAGCGACTGTGACATTGATGCCTACACAGTTGGATGGGTAAAAAATTGGCTGATGGGGCGCACCCAGAGAGTAGTGGTGGATGGGTTGTACTCAACCTGGAGAGATGTGAGCAGTGGGGTACTCTAGGGCGAAGTCCTCAGGCCTGCACTGTTTAACATCTTCATCAGCAACTTGGACGAGGGGGTGGAAAGCATGCTGTCCAAGTTTGCTGATGACACTAAGATGTGGGGCATGTTGGACACACACAAAGGGAGAGAGAGGCTGCAAATAGATTTAGACAGACTACAAAAGTGGGCAGACGAGAATAGGATGGGGTTCAATGTAGACAAATGCAGGGTGCTGCACCTTGGGAGAAGGAATCCACAGCATACATACAGGCTGGGGAGTTCCCTTCTTGAAAGCACAGAGGTGGAAAGGGATCTTGGAGTCATTATTGAAACTATAGCTACTATGAAACTATGAAATTCATTAGGGGGATGCAGCAAAGGATCAGAGAGGCTCTGTTCACCAGGGCATGTCTTGGGATAACAAGGAACAATGGTCACAAACTTACAGAGAGAAGATTTAAGCTAGATATCAGGAAACACTTCTTCACTGTAAGGGTGGCCAAAATCTGGAATGGACTTCCAAGGGAGGTGGTGCTGGCCCTACCTTGGGGGTCTTTAAGAGAAGGCTGGCTAGGCATCCGTACGCATCTGTCTGGGGTTATCTGACCCCAGCACTTTTTCCTGCCTAGGCAGGGGTTGGACTTGATAATCTGTTGAGGTCCCTTCTGACCCCAGCATCTATGAATCTATGAATACAAGGTGCTACGCCTCAGGAGAAATCATCAAATACAAAAAAATAAAATGAGTGACACTTGGCTGGATGGCAAACTGTGGAAAAGGACCTGGGAGTCTTGGTAGACCACAGATTCAGAGTATAAGACCTGAAGGAAACATTGTGATCTGCTCTGAATAGACTGGGCCACTAGCCTTTCCTGAAGAAACTCTTGTTTGAATTAGATCATGTCTAGTAGCAAAACAGCTAATATTTGTCATGACCCAAAGGGTATGATTTTGTGTGCGCTTCGGCACTGCAGAATTATTCCCCGCCACAAGGAGCTTTCTTTGCACGGTGGAATTCTCAGTTGCAAAGAGAAAACCCCGGTGCAAAGGAGTTCCCGCCACCCATATGTAAATTAGTGTCCCATTATTGGCTCTTTCTAAATTAGTCCCACATGGCGGCTAGCGATTGGCTTGCTAGCCATATAAGAGGCTTGAGCGGTTTCCGCCCAAGTTGGAGATCTCCAGGGAGGACCTCATTTAGGAGGACTCCACATCCATCTCGTGGAGAACTCTAAGCGCTGTGGAGCTTAACAAACCCCACGTGTGCCTTAGAGGAGGATATAGGGGCCTGATCAACCTCTAGCCTCTCCCCGTCGCCGCCTGATCCCTCAACGTACCCTTCCCTGCGCGCTTTCGTGGAGAGTCACCTTTTGGACTCTCATCGTGGTATCCAGAGCTCTTCGGGTTATTTCGTCCAGTTGATTCGATGGGCTCGCAGTTCTAGAGCTCTCAGCCGGCCTTGGACCAGAGTTCGCGGTTAGAACTCTTGTCCGCTCTTCTTCTTTCCTATCAGTAACTGCAATGCAAGCAAGTTTTCCTGCCTGCACCACGACCATCTACGGTGTAAGTAAAATAATCTTTAATCAACCGCTACGCGTCTTTGCCTAATTCTAGTCTGCCGTGCCAAATTCCCCGACCCACGTGCCAGGGCTGCTGGCCACAGCCCGCCGCGCGCCCCCGAAAGCCTCGGCTCGCTCCCGGCCTGCACAATATTGATCTAAAAATTACCATTGACAGAGATGCCACTCCCTAGCCCTTGTTCAAGTGCTTCAGTGCTTAAGTTCTGCCCGTGTTGAAATTGGTTCCTTATGTCCAGCCTGAATGGGCATGTCTACACATGGTGTGGACATTTGACTCCCTGGGGACAACTAGTGGCACATCTTGCACCTCTGCTTCTTGTCCCTGGGAAACACCCATGCCACATGCACCTTTGTGTGTGGCAAGTTACGCCAGGTGGGGTAGAGTAGGTTGCGGTGCCCACTGTACAGCCTTAATTGGGGTCCTGGGGGCTCTCCCAGGGCTGCAGCCATGGAGATTCTGCTGGGAGGAGCCTGGCCAGCAGCCACAGCATGGCTCCAGGCAGCCTGGCTCTGCTTTTTAGCAGTGCGTGTTGCCTAAGCGTGCATCACGCTGGGGTTTTTTTCCTCATTTTTTTTTTTTTTTTGACCACTGGATATCCAGGAGTCAAAAAAAACTGCAGGGAAAAACAAAATTGGCACAATGCTCACTAGGCAGCATGCCCTTGCAATGTGGTGGACACCAGGTTATGTGATATATGGTACGGCAGATATGTTTGCAGCACCACATACTGCATGACCACGCTCATCTGGATGCACCCAGTATGTCCAGTTTTTACTTCCAGCCACTGGCTCCTCTTCTGAGCTTGTCTTCTGGAGCAAAGATCCCCTTACATAAGTTTTGCTCCCCATTTGGGCGTGAACAATTGTCTGATCCTGCGGATAGGGGCAGGGTCCCCTGTGGGCAATCCCATGACTTCTGATTGCTGTGGCCCATCTCAGCGATCGGCTGGTGCTTGCATGGGGGGCACTTGCCTGCCCCCCCTGCCCATTGCCTAAGTGGTGAGCGCAGCCAATAAGGGGGTGCACCGGTGCTCTCAGGGAGTGCACATGCACCCCCGTGCACTTCCTACGCATCACCACTGAGTGGAGATGTATTTGTAGTTTGGTGTGCTCTGAGAATGCTCACTTTGTGTGGTCAACAGCCAGGCTACTTGGGGAAAGCCAAACAGGATCTCTGGTACCAAAATGTTGGATGTAGGATCCTAAAGTCACATTTAGAAACTCATGTCCATTCTTGGCTCACCCCCTTCTTGATATTTTACCCTGCAGAGAAGCTGACAGTTGTGTCCCCAGCCTGGTGAGTGCAAACACATTCTTAGCCTGTGTTCAGAGTCAATAGGTTTCCAGGAACAGTTAGTTCAACTACATGGGGAAGGAAGCTCCTCTGTCTTCATCTGTCATCCAGTTTTGGGTGCTGTACTTCAAGAAGTTAAAATTGGTCCCTTAAGTCCAGCCTGAATATGTCCACTTCCAGTTTCCACTTCTAGTCACTGGCCCCTCTTCTGAGTTTGTCTTCTGAAGCAAAGATCCCCTTACAAAAGTTTTGTTCCCCATTTGGGCATGAACAGACTGTGATCAAGACACCCTTCAGCCTTCCCTTGGCAATGCTTTGTTCATGGAGCTCCTCTGGTACTACACATCATGAGGTTGTTTTCTGGTCTTTCCTCATCAGGCCTCTCTGTGACCTGAACTGTCTCCAGCATTTCAGCTTTATCTCTGATGTGTGGAAATCAGGAGTGTGTTGACCCTGCCTCTGTATGAAGTCCAGGAATACCACTGAGAAGCACGACCCACCTTCTCAATCCTGTTATGTAGGTGCCCAATGCTGGCAATTAGTATACTGAGGTGACCGTATGGTCAGGCCCCACTCTATAGCTGTCTCTTCAGGCATGCTAATTGATACGTGGAAGGCAGGGTAGACATACTGAGGGTGGCTTCATCACTGAATATCCAAGGGCAGGATGTGTGGAGAGAAAAAAATAATGGATGGGATCTGCTCCTCAGTGGAGCTCATAGAAGCAGCACAGAAGCAGTGTACATAAGCCCAAAATCTGGACCAGCAGGGATTGATTGAGCACCAGACAGAGGTGACAGAGCCTCCTTTCTCTGACTTGGGATCCCTCTGTTTATCACTCCAAGGATCCCACTATGCTTTCACAAGAGCACCAGCCTGGGAGCTTGTATGCAGCTGAGTCTTCCCCAGAACTGGCAGCCTAAAAAGGACAGAGCACTTCTCCCACCTCCCCCTGCCCCCCAGCATAGCATGGCAGCACATTCTTTACCCCTAGATGGGTGACTTTACACCTTGTTGCATTAAAATGTATATTATTTCTTTGTTCCCAGCAATATAGAGCTCTCTACGCTTATGGCTTTCCTCTGCATTGCTGAGCACTGCTTCCATCACAGTGTCATCTGCAAACCTTTGCAGAAATGACTTTGTGTTTTATGGGTGGGGAGAATAATTATATTTCATGCTGAGATTTCTGAAATCTCCTCTGGGATCTTGGGTGGCAGCCGGGGAATGTCCATGGAGGTGCTGATTTCTCAGCTACCTGTGGTCTTAAAGCAGGTGATTTCCCTGTCTCTATGCCAGACAAGATCATTGGAGTACGGGAAGCTGAGCAGCACTCCCATCCTTACGTGGCCTACACAGAGGTTGAAGAATCTGGGAAAGTAAAATTAAAATGTGAAGGGTTTCGGATCCAGAAAGACATGGTGGTAATGGCAGCTCACTAACCCTGAGCCCAGGTGAGGACACTAGTCTGATCTCCATGGGTCAAGAGGAACACACCATAGCTCTGATGTGTAGCAGGGCCCATGAAACATCTGGATGTTCCTGCACAGCCAATTCCTCTAGTCACAGGGTCACAGGGTATTAAGCAGTTTGGAATAAGGTCAGGTTTAGGTGCCTAAATTCACCTCATCCTCCTTTTCTCTGTGGGATAAATATTTGATCCTTTGGTTCTCTCCACGGAAGGTGAAACACAGTCAAGCTGAATAACCAAGCAACCCCCGC
>NW_005842781.1:120710-121127 GCF_000455745.1 Alligator sinensis | reverse complement strand
TGAAACCAGGAACCATGTGCTCCATGGCTGGCTGAAGCAGACAAGCCTGAGGAGTAAAAACAACTCTGACATACTGCTGGGGGTGGACCTGAGATGTAAAATTTTTCTCTGATTATGCTACTCTGGTTCAGATGTGCATAGGCGATTCCTCTGAAAAGATATCAATATTCAAAGTAAGCAGCTTCCTTGGATCCTGAAGAACCATAATGCTGACACCATCTTATCCCATGTTGGGGGAGATGCTAGGGTTGTCTCATCCCAGAACTAGGAGTATAATAGGTAGAAGTCTCAGGGTGATATTGCAAATTACAACTAGATCACTTAAAGAGCACTTAAAAACTTCCTAGTTTCATAGTTGACAGGGTCGGAAGGGACCTGAGCAGATCATCAAGACCTACCTCCTGCCATGGCAGGAAA
>NW_005842781.1:103575-120361 GCF_000455745.1 Alligator sinensis | reverse complement strand
CTGCACTGACAAGAAGGGAGTTCCCCAGCCTGTAGGTATACTGCTGGTTCTTCCTCCCCAGGTGCAGCACCTTGCACTGGTCAATGTTGAACCCCATCCTGTTCTCATCTGCCCAACCCTGTAACCTGTCTAGGTTCAATTGCAGCCTATTCCTCTCTTCTAGCGTGCCCACTTCCCCCACATCTTATTGCAGCCTGCAGATTTGAACAGGGTGCTTTTTACCCCCTCGTCCAAGTCGCTGATGAAGATGTTGAACAGTGCAGGCCTGACGACCGAGCCCTGGGGGACCGCACTGCCTACATCCCTCCAGTTCGAATAAGACCCGTCCACCACCACTCTCTGGGTCCGGTCCTCCAGCCAGTTAGTGACCCATCTGACTGTGTAGGTGTTGACGCCACAGCCCCCTAGTTTTTTAATGAGAATGGGGTGAGAGACAGTGTCGAAGGCCTTCCTGAAGTCCAAAAAGACTACGTCCACTGAGACCCCTGCATCTAAGGATTTTGTGACCTGGTCGTAGAAGGTCATCAGGTTGGTCTGACAGGACCTGCCTCTAATGAACCCGTGTTGGTTGCCCCTAAGCATAACCTCCCCTGCCGGCCCCTTGCAGACGTGCGCCAGGATAATTCTCTCAAAAAGCTAACCCAGGACCAAGGTAAGACTAACTGGCCTATAGTTTCCTGGGTCCTCCTTCCTCCCTTTTTTGAAAATGGGAACCACATTGGCCCTTTTCCAGTCCTCTGGCACCACACCAGAGCACCACGAATGCTCGTAAAGCCGTGCCAGGGGTCCCACCATGACCTCTGCTCATTCCCTCAGCGCTCTGGGGTGGAGGTCATCAGGACCAGCTGATTTAAATACATCCAGATCCTCCAGAAGTTCCCTGACTACACCCTCACTGACCCTAGGCCTGGGTTCACCTCCCCTGGGTCCTATGGGAGTCCCAGCGATGGGGTGACCCGGTCCCTGGTCAGAAAAATGGAGGCAAAGAAATTGTTAAATAGATTAGCTTTGCCATCTGGTGCGACGACCAGATTTCCCAATGTGTCTTGCAGAGGCCTCACGTTACCCAGTACCTTCTTTTTGCCCCCTATGTATTTAAAAAATTACTTCTTGTCGTCCTTAATCTGGGTAGCTAGTCCCAGTCCCATCTCTGCCTTGGCCTTCCTGACCGCCCCCCTGCAGCCCCGCAACTGAGGAATAGTCCTCCCTGGTGATGGCCCCTCCCTTCCATTGGGTGTACGCCTCTTAGTTTGTTAACTAAAAACTTAAACACTTCTGAGCATTCACCTGAGCTCAAACCACCAATTTCTAGTCCTTCACTATCTCAGGAGGTGGGTTGCTAGGTGGACTTGTTCACTGCTGCTGCTCTGCGCTGCCAACTTGCCAAGTCTTGCAAACTGTTCTTTTGCTTGGAGTGTTTTTCTAATGAGTGACGTTCCCTGGGTGTGCATGTTCCCGCACCCCGTGCTCCCTTGCTGCCTCTTGCAAGCTGCCCCTTGCCAGTTGGTGGAGTCTTTTCTGCCTGTTTTTCGCCTTGTTCGTATCAGTTTCTGCTCCCAGCTGCTCCCCCTCCTTCACCCCGAAGTACCAGAGTTACATTTTTGTGCAGTGAGGCCCCCAAAACTGCTCTGTAGCCATAACACAACAACCACTCACACCTGCAGAGTGCTTTTGAAATGGCTGATCATGCAAAAAATTAATCCATGTCTGCTGTAGTATCAGACAGGGGTGCTTTAGGGCCCAGCAAGGGTTGCTTTAGGTTCCTTGCAAGGGTTAATTTTGGGTGATTCTGCCCACATCCCATGCTGCTTTGTGGGGCTGGGTTGGTGTTCCTATGGGGAAGCATCAGCACAGCCCCACCCCTGGGACTCAGAGAGAAGGGACAGAAAACCTCTATCTTCTCCTTGTGCAGCTGGGAGGGAGCCCCCCACCATGCATGCCCCCTCCCACTGCCCCTGCTGGGGTCCTGGGGGGAGTTAGGCTGGGCTCACATGGGAGGGGGAGACTTTCTATTCCTTCCCCCACCCGAAACTCTTGACAATGGCACAAAGAAGGGAGCCCCTCTGCTGTGTGGGCCAGGCCCAGATCCCCAAGACCCAGTAGGGGGAGCACTTGGGGGGATGGACACGTTGTGGGGGTTGCTCTATCCCCTTCCTCCCCCTCCACTGCTGCTGACAGTTGCCCTCTGGTGGGGTTCAATAGCGCTCTAACTCACGGCATTTAACTGGACAGCTGCCTAACCATGTGTATGCAGGGTCACAGCCTGTCTAGTGCATCCTGCTTCCCTCCCAGGCTTCCCAGTCCCTCCTGAGGGGTCTCTGCACCTTGGGGCACTCTGACACATCTGTGGCTCAGTGTTTCTGCAGCCTGTTCTCGTACTTGGGGACTTGCAAGGAATCAGTCCGACCCCTATGGGAGGTGCAATTCCTGACCTGGAGAGGTGGAAGTGGTCACTTTGACACCTTGGGCAGAGGTGCTGCAAGGGCTGGAGGATGCTGTGGGATGCTGCGGGAGCCCCTTTTAAGTTGTAGCCTGGGGTTGGTGCCCTTCTGCTCTCCTTGAGTTACACCACTGCCGACTTGTTCATGTCAGATAAGACCAAAACCCTTTCGAGGACTTCTCCCCTCTGCGCAGGGCTGTGGGGATGAAGAAGTCCAAATCCCAAGGACTCTGGTGGGGATGTGAACAGCCACTTCTCCCACTGTGCTCTCTCCAGGCCGTCTTAGGGCCTGGCTACCGAATGAGCAAAGCTGTCCCTGGGGGAGAAGTGATGCTGCTTGCTCTTGCCAGGACCTAGGGGTGCTTCTCCGTGAAGGGAAGGTGGGAGCCCCGTGCTGGGCCCTGGGTCAGCACAGAATTAGAAAAGCCCCTGCTGCTTCCCTGTGGCCTGCCTGGGGTGACTGGGCCCCAAGGTGGCTCCTGCTAAACATCTGCGGTCTGTGCTCAGCTCCCCAAGTGGAGGCAAGCAGCAGGGCTGGAAATGTTGTTTTGAAGCCACCATTGGGCTGACCTCAGGTAACCAGGAGACCCCCCACATTTGAATCTGTCTGGAGAAGGATGTTTGCGGAGGCCAGGAGTGTGGGGGCATGGGCCATGTGAGTGGTTGTGGCAGACATGGAACTGTTGCCATCAGTTTTCTGATGTGGGCAGCTGATAGCCCTGTCCATCCCTCCCCTGTGCCCTGGCATGGCTAAATGGTCCAAAATCCTTGCAGCAAAGGACAGGGGAGTCGTTGGGTCCTCAGGAACCCCAAGAGACCAGGCTTAGGACTCTCTGGCTGCAGCATCTTGGCATCTCTAAGCATTTTAGCCTGCTGGGAGGCCATGTCCTGTTTCACATACGGGGAAACTGAGGCAGGGGCTGTGGGAAGGACTGCCCCATAACCACCCAGGGAGTGAATGGCAGAGCCAGGGATGGAGCCTGCGAGCTTTCCCCACAATCCTGTGCTTGGAGCATGTGGCCTTGTATCAGTGCCTCAGAGCTAATGGTGCCCAGTTTCCCCTTGCGGTGACAGGCTGCATTCAGGAGGGCTTGGTGTGATCCCTCCTGGGCAGCACCCGGCAGAGTTCGAGTTGTCTGCCTTGTCTCTGCGACTCAGGGGGCTGCTGTGTGGAGGATGGCAGGGGGTCTCCAGCACCCTGGGACCCCAAAGCGGGATGAAGAAGCACCCTCCATCCAACTGCCCCATCCCTGTGCTCAGGACCCTGTGCTGTGCTCCCTTGCAGGATATCACTGTTTTTGCCAAGTACCAGTGGCTCTGCAATGAGTGTAAAGTGGCCTTGCAGAGAAGTTGTGTCCTGACAAAACATCTGTAAGACTAGGGGGAAACCCTGCTTGATCTGGAGCTGTGTCTGAGTCCTGCAACAGCTCCAGAAAGTGGTGAGGATGATAGGACCATGGCCTTGCCCAGCACGTCTTGGGGTGGGTGGGTATGAGGGCCTGCTAAGGGATGGGAAATGGGATCTTGGCCTGCTCAGGTGTTACTACATGTGAGAGGCTGTTTGTCTCTCGGGCGATTTCATATGTGGAAGTGTAGGGTTGGGAGCTTGGCCTGCACTTGTGCATGAGTGTGTGTGTGTGTGCGCCTCTTGTGGGCTAAGATCAAGTGTGGGGGCATCTGAACCCCTAGACCTCTGGGCTTGGGGCTGTAGTATGCCTGCCAAAGGATTCGGGAACATCTGAAGTCCTAGGGTGATAGGACGGGCATGAACAGCGCGTGCCTCTGGCATCTGGGGGTGCACAGCGGCACTGTCAGCAGTGGGGGAAGGGGTGGCGAACACCGACTGGGGGTTGGTGACCACCCACAGGCGTCACTGGCAGCATCAGCCTTTTTGCAGGGGGTGCATCACCATGCTCAGGGGATGCAAATGCACCCATGTGCACCCCCTACACATCGCCCCAAGGACGGGGATAAAGGATGCTTGCCGGAAGTAGTGCCATACGTAGTATTTGGAATGATTGAGTTTCTGCCTCCTAAATAGATATGGTTTATGGAATGATTGAGTTCTGCTCAATTGATATGATTTAGAACTGATTTTGTTTATTTGACCTGGAATACGAAATATATTTATTAAAAAAAAGTGTGTGCGCAGATGTGTCTGGTAGCATGTGAGCACTAGAGACAAGAGCATGCACATACATGTGGTGGTGGCAGTGAGTGAGTGTGTGATCCTGTGATGGTGGTTGGTGTGTGTGTGCACACACATGTACATTGTGGACAGGACTGTGTACGCTCCTGTATCAGAGGTGACGTGGTGCAGCCTCGGTTTTTGAGCAGGACCCAACTGACTGTGCATGTGCATGTAAGGCCCAGTAACGTGAAAGTCTGCTCCCCTGTGTTACAGTTGCTGCCTAGTTGATTTTCTCTGTGCCCGCACAGGCAGCACTGGAGGAAGTGAGCTGTTGCTTACAGACACTTCTGCATCTCTGAAGTAATTAGTCTATAAGGTGCCTTATGATTCTGATAGGAGGTCACCCCTGCTCCCGCCAGCGGAGCAAAGGAAAATCTCAAACTCAGCTTCCCCATTGCAAACCTGCCACGCTAGGTATTCTGGGAACTGTTGTTCTACTTGTTGGCTATATTGAAAATGGACCAGGGGAGGAAATCCCGGACATTCAGTTTGCATTTAAAAAACCCGCTCGGACACAGCAGAGGAATGGGGCTGTTGCACTGCGTCAGGCTGCCTGGCCACAGCCCCCTTCCCCCTCCTTCCCCCTGGGCAGTGTCTCCTGGCCGCTCAGCCCCTGCGAGCACTGGCACTGGCCCTGTGCTGTCCAGCTGCCCATGGAGTTCCCCACTGCCCTCAGAGGCAACCCCTCCCCCTCCTGCCCTGCAGCAGCTCCAGACTCCACCCCCGCCTCCTGACCTGCCCAGATGTCAGAGATCATGCTTTACTCAGCTGGTGGGAGCAGGGGGGTGTGAACTGAGCTAGACTGGTATTTGGCTCCCCTACTGGAATTTGCAGGGAATTTCACACTGGACTTAATTCGTTTGAAAGCCTGTGCCGTGTAAACACAAACGCGACGCACCAGGTTCAAATTTTTAAAGCTTGTTAAATTAATGAGGATTAAACACGATGGCATGTACAAACACCCAAGAAGAGAGACAGCAGCTTGTGTGACACAACTGGGCTGGGAGTTTCCTATTTTCTGCTGTTGTTCTTCATCATCGCTGATTGAGTCTAAAAAATCCTGTTTGCCTGGAGCGCCAAGCTGGCAACCTCCCCCACTACCCTAGTGCAAACACATCCTGCTCCGGGAACAAGATGATATTAGAAATTAATTAAATGGTTTATAAGTAGATTAGATAGCATCTCAAAGATAGAAAGCGAAGAGGGAGTATAAATACTTCCTTTTCCAGATGGGAAGAATTAAACACGGGGGTACCCCAGAGATCTGCGGTGGGCCCAGTGCTGTTTAACATATTCATAAGTGATCTGGAAAAGGGGGTGAGTAATGAGGTGGCCAAATTTGCAGATGACAAACTTATTCAAAGCAGTGAAAATAAGGCGGACTGTGAGGAACTGCAGAAGGATCTGATGCCATTGAGTGACTGGGCAATTAAATGGCAGGCGAAATCCAATGTAGATACGTGTAAAGTGATACACTTGGGCACAAGTAACACAAGTTATATCTACACTATGACAGCCTCTTCATTGGATGTTACCACACAAGGACAAGAGCTGGGAGTGCATTGTTTCATCTCTGACTGGTTCATGTACCAATGCAGACCAGTGTTGTTTCACCTCTCCTCTCCTGCCTCTGTCCATTCTGCCTTTCCTGTCCTTTCTCCTCTCTGTTCCTATTCTGCTTCCCTTCTTCTCCCCCCTCCTTTTTCTCTACTCATAAATACTCTTTCATTTACTTTCCCTTTCCATTTTGGCCCCTCCTCTTTATTCCCAGAAGTTGGTGGATTTACTTGAAAACACGATACATTCAGGAATCAGTCCGAGCCCAAATATGGGGGGAAAAGTCAGCAGAAGACAGGAGCTCAGCTCCAGGATGAGACACAGGGCAGGAGACCACCTGTCCATCTGCCCTGAGCTCCTGATGGAGCCAATGACCATAGAGTGAGGACAACTTCTGCCAAGTTGGCATCACCCAGCACTGCGAGGAACATGCCCATGTCCCAGGTGACACCGTCCCCTGTACCAGGTGCAGAGCAGGGGTCCTGAGAGGGAGCTTCTGGCCCAACACCCACCTGAGAAACATGGTGGTGAAGATTAAGCAGCAGAAGTTGAAACCAGGAAAGGAGCAAATGCAATGACAGGTCCTCGACTTCACCTAGCACTGGGCAGATGCTTTTGCTCATGTCCAGCTTGGCCCCTGCCACTGCTCTGTATACCTGGGTGTGTTGTATCACACTTTCAACAGACCACTTGTGCCTCATTGGATTTTCCCAGATCAGTGGTGTTTCCTACCTTGTAATGGCTGGCAGCCTCCGTGATGGGAAGCCCTGTGTGACTGCAGTGAGCCTGGGACTCTGTGCAGATCACACAGACGACTTCTCCACCCTCCATGAAGAACAGCTTGACTTTATCCTGGTGCTTCTGACACTGATTTCCCAGTTGCTCCTTTTCTGGTGGAGCTCAACCCAGAAGTGACCAGGGAGAGGGCATGGGGAAAGGCCAGGAGGTGAATCTGGATCCGGAGAAAGCAAAAAGAACACCTAAATCAAAAGTTGCAGAGTCTACACAAGCCAGCGCCTTGGGGTTGGGAGGTGAGGAAGGCCATTGAAAACCAGATCAGGGCCTGATACAGGTAACAAGCCAGGAAGAAGGTCTACCTGGCCTGGGACCCCTGGGTGGAGGATGGGGAGGAGAGGTCTGCTTATTTTACCAAGATAAAGGAAACCAAGAACAAAGCCATGACCAACCTGGTAGGCAGATCAAGGTGGAGTGCTGGTCGAGTGAAGGGTTGCTGCAGAAAGGCAGTTCCTTGTGTTAGTCTGAAGTGAGGCAGGAGGCAGGATAGAGATGCACCTTATAGATGCAGACTCGTGGGCCAGATCTCGCCTGCAGAGCCAAGTCATCCATCCCCACAGGTCCAGAAATTGGGCTATGGGGGAATTTTTGGACCTGAGGGGAGTCCCATGTAGTAGCAGAAACAAGTGGAGGACTGGGGCATCTGCTCTGGGCTCCAACCTCAGGGGCAGGAGGTGAAAAAATAAAAGCTGCTGCATTGCCAGTGGCACAGCCAGTGATGCTGTCCCCACCTGACACCCCCCCACCCTGCACCTCCCAGGCACTCCTGTACCCAGCATGCTCAGGCATCATGTTACATGTGCTGAGTGTTGGGCTATTTGCCCAGTCCAACAAGACACTCAGACCCAGATGTGATGCGTGACCCAGGAGTCACACACCAGAAAGGTTGAGCACCACCGGACTCACTGAATCTGAGATGCATCAGCTTTCAGGAGCAAAAGGTCATCTCATGCGATCCTATGGAAGGATGTGCAGAGCAGGCTGTATAACACAGAGGTTTTATTTAATATAAAAGACAGGGACTGGAAGTTGAGAGAGGCAAAGCAGTAAAGTGATAAATCCCTGGGGACAGCAGTGATCTGTACGTGAAGGATGAGAATTTAGAGATGGTCCCTTCCAGCAGGCAGGGTGTGAGTGTGGGGGTTGGGAAATGCACCCTGGGGTCCAGGCCAGAAGCAGGATCCAGGCAGAAACATGTCCTGTGACTGGGAGACCCCAGCTCTGCCCCGCCACCCACCCCCACCTGGGGGCACCCGAGGGGCTGGCAATCTGGCCGGGCAGAGAGGGGACAGTCTGTGCATGAGTCATGGCAGTGATGGGGATTCCCTCAGAGCTGGGCTGGGACCAGGATCAGGGGAGCTGCATTGGTGCTCCCGTCATTGTCACAAGGGCTGAAGAAAGGGCACAGGGTCCCAGAGAAGGTGCAGGTGAAAGTGAAGAGATGGGACCTGTCGGTCACGCTGTAAAACGAGACCTCGCCCAACTCATAGTCCAGGAAAACCCCCCCCCGCCTCGGCTGCACATGCACGGGGAGGGAGGTCCTGGGGGTGGTGTTGGCCATATATCTCCCATCCCGCAGCCACACAGTCCAGTATCCATTGTTGGGTGACAGTGTGACCTGTCCCTTCCTGCGCACAGACTCCCTGCACACACCCAGGTCCCAGCTCGTCTTATCTCCCACCTCCACCTCCCAGTAGTGCCTCCCGCCCGTGAACTCCTCAGAGCCCAGGACACTGGGAGAAGGATCAAATCTCTCACGGATGCCAGGCAGATCCTGTCGTGTGTCTGTGTCTCACACGTTTCTGATTCTCAGACAGGACAAGTTTGGGATGTGCCGTGTTTGGGTCCAGGGTCACATCCACTGGGGAGAAAGTCACAGGTCAGGGCCGGGGCAGGCAGGTCCCCAGGATCACAGGGAATTTGCTGCATCCCAGGAATAGCTGGTCAGTCCCTGTCTGTGAAATCACCATCGCTCCAAAGGGAAATGGGGAGAACAGGAAACAGCTCCAAGGGCAGAACAACACGTCCCCACCGGCCTTTTTATCCCCTGGGGCAGAGTGGCGGAGGAGAGGGGCAGGTGCCAGGGGGTGGGGGAGGTCAAGTCTGGGAAGGGAGAGGGGCACGAGAAGACGTCATGACAGCAGGTCCCTGCCCTGCCCCCTCACCCCCCCCAGCTGGGCTGCTCTGCCCTGGGGGAACAGCTGTGGGGGAGAGGGGACAAGATGAGCAGTCTCCAAACCCATGAGATGGTGTCTACTGGGAAAGGGGTGAGGAGGGGCAGGCAGTGAGGCCGAGAGGGATGGATCTGGCAGGGATTGGGGTGGGAGATGACAGGGGGAGCAGAGGGGCCCCGAGAGCAGCCTGCACTGGGAGAAGGGGGTGGCAGGGATGAGAAGAGAGGGCAGGGCCCAGGGGGTCCCTGGGGTCTGGTTCACTTGGTTTGCTGCTCACAGCAGGTTGGTGCCTGTCCCTGCCCACCCCAGGCTGAGCTGCTCTGCCCCAGCTGGGACCCTCCATGTCCCCAGCCCTGAGGACACAGAGCTGCAGCCAGGGCACCCCACTGCCAGCTCCTCCCTCACGGTCCAGCCCAGCCCAGGGGAGGGCTGTGCATGCAGCTGGGGTCACTGTGGGGGGAGGGCAGGTAGAAGGGCACCCCAACAATTAAGTTGAAAATGGAGACTCAGCTTCAACCTGACCTCTCTGCCCAGAGCAGTTGGGTCCTTGGGAACCACAAGCTGCACAGACCTGCTCCAGCTCCATCTGCACTTCCCCTGCATGTATAATGCTCCCAGAAACTGGTTTAGAAACACCTGTGTCTTCAACCTGCCTTGGTTTCAACATCCAGTCAGAGGCAGAACCAGGGCAGGGTTGAGGGATCCCTGCAGGGCTGGGCTCTCACATCCCAGTCTGGCTGCAAACTGGCACAAGACAGGCCCTCCCCAATGGTCATCCTGGCTCCAAGCTCATCTGACCCACACAGGGATGGTGACAGCTCTGCACGGCTGGGCATGTGCATGCCTATTTGTCCACCTTTAAAAGTGTGGGCCTAGCCCACCAAGTCATGTGTTAGCCTCCCTTAAGCAGGGAGGCTACAGAAAAAGGGGGCAACTGAATTATTGGGGCAAAGGATGAAAAACAGGGATGGGAGTCAAAGGTTCATAACAAGTGTACCAAGTGGGGACACAGAGTACAGCACACCAGACAGCACCCACCAGCCCTCAAATGTGTCCAAGGAGCCAGCTGACACTGCCCAGCGGCAGTCTGCTCAGAGACAGGAATGGATCAGGAAAAGGAAAGCAGCACCACATTCCTCAGGGACCCTCCCAGCCAGAGCCTCCTTTCTGGTCAAGGGCATGGCCAGGACCAGGGCCAGGAGGAGGTTGACCAGGAAGACCTCGGCCTTGGTGGGGTCATTGTTGGGGAGTGCATAAATAAAAAGGCATGGGGATAGTGTAGCGAGAAACTCAGTAAGAGGTTCCAGAGGAGGAGGCACAGGGGACTGGGCGTGTGCATGGATGTGAGGAGCGGGACATGACAGGTTTCCCTGCACAGCCTGCTGTAGGTGAGAGTCTCCAGGCCATGCCACACAGCTGACCCGGGTCATCAAAGGCCCAAACCTGAGGGATTAACCCTTCCACACCCAGACCTGGCTCTCCCAGCTCCGGGTAAGAGCAGCTGTCTGGGGTCACCTCTGTCGGGGCTGGGAATGGACTGGCTGCTGGTTTGCACCATTGCGGACAGAGAACAACTACAGGGAGACAGTCCGGGACCTGCCAGCTGGGTGCATGTCTGTTGCTGCTTGGAGGAGCTGGTGCCTGGCTGGTGTCTGTGCTCTCTGGGCAACCCCAGGCCTGGCTGAGGCTGCTGCTGCCCTCCCTGCTACCTCAGGGAAGAAGCCATGAAGCCTCCTCCTGAAGGGAGGGAGTTGAAGTGGCAGAAGCCACAGCCCAAAGCCCAAGCAGGGCAGAGACCTGAGCAAGAGCTGCCATAGACAGGCAAAGGGAACAGCTGAGCACAGACTGGGCTGCAGCTGGGGAGGGGTGCGTGCCAGGGAGAGAGAGCCCAGAGGTGCCAGGAGGAAGCAGCAGGCAGGGAGGGACACACTGGCAGCATGGCTGGGAGAAGCAGCCCAGGGGCAGCACATCCTAGGGGCTGAGTGTGTCTGGAAAGGACCTGGGAACAGGAACCATGGACTGGCCTTCTGCTGCCTCATCCACCAGCGCTCAGGACCCCATGGACAGGATGGAGCCAAGGCAATCCCTGTGGTAGCTCTGGGCTCGGTGGGGATTCTCTGTTAGTAATAATGCAGACCCCCTCCCCTGCCCCTGTAGCCTGAGAGAGACACAGAGGGTATTGTCTTTGGCTTGGTCTAGGCTGGGAAGAAGACAGCATCTCAGTGTGCTTGCTTGTCCCTGCCCAGCCTGGCCTGGGGCGGACCTAGTGTGATACCTGCTGGATGCTCTGATCCAGACATGGAGGGAAGAAATCCCCTCAGCTGCTTCTCAGGCACTTAGGAAATGGGCAGAGCAGAGAGCAGAGGGAGAGAGCAGCGGACAGCCCACTGCCATTCCCTCTCCCCACCCCATCACGGTACCAGGATGGGTGTGCTCAGGCTACGTGCTGAGACCCAGGGGGTGGGACCCACACCTTGCAGCCAGGATGCCCTGTTTGACCCTGGGCAGGTCTCCAGAGCTCCCTGAGCCTTGGCTGGAAAGAGGGGGTCACGGGCTGTTCTTGTCCTTTAGATTAGTACCCACCAGGCAGGGCAGGGGTCATCTCCCACCCCTTGTCCCTGCAGCTCTAAGCATAGCAGGGCCTGGTCTCAGCTGGGATCTCCTTGCACTGCTGGACAAACAGCCACGCACTGAGGGTCAGATCCTGCCACCCACCCTGATACTGAGCAGCACCTCGCTTCTCACACCACACAGTCATGGTGCCAGCTCCTGGCAGGAGTCTGACGTGGAGTTTGTGCTGCTGCAGTGTCCTGTGCACTGCAGGCAGAGCCGGCCCATCCTAACCTATGGAGCCAGTGGCCAGAGGGGGCCCTGCAGTCAAGGGGCTGTGCCCCGCTCTCCCCCACCCCGCACCTGCGCCATGTTTAAAGAGCTCAATGCAGGCAGGGAGGAGGATTTCCCAGTCCTGCTTCCACCCCAGCCCCGGCCCACATTTTTGATTTTTCGATGGATCAGGAGCCCTCAGAACTATAACTTACAGGGGGCCCCAAAAACTTGTGTGCCGGTCCTGACTGCAAGGGCTCACACAGCAGCCTGCCCCTTCCCTGCTTCCTTCTCCAGGATGCAGCCAGACCCCTGGCAGCTGAGCAGGGAGAGCCAGGGCTCTGGGTCCTGAAGAAGAGACACAGCTCCTCTCTCCCATGGAGGGGACCTTACAAGTTCTGGCAGGCAAGGCTTGGATGCCCTGTTCCTCACCCCAGCAACTCCTCGGGGTGTCTAGATCTCCCCTGTCCTCCATCTGGTACCTGCCACGGCATCACACACGGAGAGAGGAGCGTATCCAGCAGACACAGCCAGGGCTGGGGTCAGCAGGGACCAGCTCAGCACCTCACTAGCAGGAGGCAGCAGAGCTGCCAGGGATGTACCAGGGTCAGATGTACCAGGATCTGATGGCCTCAGGGCTTCCTGCAGGACCCCTGTAGGCTCTGGGGAATGGTCTGTCTCCTTGCATGTGTGATCTGCTAGGCAGCACCCCTGGGAGTCAAGAGGCAGTGGGGGGAGCCGGGGCCAGGTGGCCCTGAGGAAATGGTGGCCTCACTCACCTGCATGTCTTTGGGCTCTGGTGAGTGCTGAAAAAGACACAAAGCAGAGTTCAGACAAACATGTACAACTCCCAAGAGACATAGATTGATGAGCAAGACATTGCAGAGACCAAAATGAGGACTTACCCAGTTCTGGCAGAGTCCCGGGGAAGAACAGAGGGAGAGAAAATAAAAACAGATCAGTCAGTAGCCTTAATCCTCACTGACAAACTTGCTCCTGGGCTACATACAACCAGTGCTGGCTTCAGGAGGAATGTTGCCTGGGTGCAGAAGGCAGGATCGGATCCCCAGTCCACGGTTAGGGCCTCTACAGCACCTGCCCTGTGCTGGCCTCCCACCGCCAGCCCTAGAAGGCAGTGGGGCTGCCCCTGTGGGGGTCACTCATGAGTGCAAGGGAGGCAGAACTGGACAAAGACCCTCCCTCTGCTCCAGCCCCTTTGTGCAGATGCAGCAGACAGGCTGGAGCTGGCCCTGACTGCACAGGTGAGCAGTGCCTGGGCACAGGTAGGGCTCAGCTAGCACAGAGCAATGTAACCAGCACCTGTGCAAGCTGCCACCTGCTATTCTGGGGTGGGTGTCAGGGCAGAGATTGTGCTGGGGTAGATCAGGGTACTCCCCTCCCAAGGGACCACATTCAACTGGAGTTGGTCAGAACATCCCCTGGGACAATCTGTGAACCAGAGACCATGACTGGCTCCTGCTCATCCCCTCCCCTCGTTTCTCTGGTTGGGAAGAATCTGGGCTCAGCTCAAAGGTCTCTCAGGGATCTCTCCCTCCAGGAAGTGATTCTGTGATTGAGGTGATGGTGGGAGTGAGCTCCAGTGGTGCTGAGGGCCTGCAGTTTTTGTGTGCTTCCATTGGAGCAGAGGATATTCAGCTCTTCACAGGGTTGGGCACCAGCAGTGAGCTGGGGCATCTCTCTTGGAGCCCTGGATTAGACGGGAACATTGTTATAGATGTTGCTGTACCATGAATGCTGCTCTGTCCCTATGCTTTGACTTCCAGGGACAAGGCTTCTCTCAGCCCATCCCTGATCAGGGATCTTGGCCAGTCATTAAGGGTTCATATACATGTAAGCAGAGCCTGCTCCAACACACTATAAATCCAGTGTGTTTAATCGAGTCTGCTGGAGCACGAAAATTGATGTGTTCTGGCAGCCTTCCACATCACGTGTATTAGCATTGCCGTGTTGTTCCACACTGAAAAAACGGCAGCATGGCACTTTGAAGTAAAACGGGTTCGATGAGCTTCAGTTCAAAGCACTCCAAGGCCATTTTTTCACTGTAGGGATGCTGATACATGTGATGTCCAGGCACTTTTAATTAGTGTGACTCAGCACCACATCCCATACCACCTGTAAAAATCCCCTAAGTGTTTAAGAGCCTCCTTGAGGTGGGAGAAGCTTGGGACATTGGGCCAGATGGTGGCAAAAGAGAACCGTCTGGCCCAGCTCTCAGGAGAGAGCACAAACTCTCTCCTGAGAGAGGAAGACATTGGGAAAAAGTCTGATTTGACCAAAATCCTACAGCATTTACAATAGCAGAGGAGAGGGGGCTGTAGAAAATTCTTCAGCTCAGAGAGTAGAGCAACTTGTGCCGGTGTTTACTAAACATTTTGTAGGAGTGCTATTTATTAAACAGGAAACGAAGGGATCCTCTTGATTAAGTGAGAGAAGCAGGGCTGTGATGATATCATTCCTCAGGCTGTCCAAACAGGAGGCTTCTTGATTTGAGATGGAAAATTGAGCGAGAGGAGGTGGTGGCTGGTTAAAGGTCATCCCCGGCTGGCCAGGCCGGTGAGGACATTGAGTCTTTGGCTGTGATGATATCATTCCTCAGGCTGTCCAAACAGGAGGCTTCTTGATTTGAGATGGAAAATTGAGCGAGAGGAGGTGGTGGCTGGTTAAAGGTCATCCCCGGCTGGCCAGGCCGGTGAGGACATTGAGTCTTTCAGTGTCCTGGTTGGCCAAAATAATAACAACTGTCATTATTTTGGGACTGAAATTCTCCTCGTCCCATCCCACGACCACGTCCCCTGCCTCTGAATTGTCCTTGATGGAAACCTCGGCTTCTACCTCTGCCTCAAGTTTGTATTTCTAAAGACATTAGCTTAGTTTCCGTGGATTCCTTTTTCTTTTCTTGGCAGGCTGCACAGTGATTAGCAATGGTGACTAGCTCTGGTGTAAGTGTCTTAGTTTGCCAACCTACAGCAATTATACGCAGCTGTTCCTGGACTTTAGAAAGAAGTCCTTCGACAAAAGCGGTGGCAACTGCTTCTGGGGCAGTTTCAGCTGCATCTTCAATGCCAGAATGTCTTTCAAATACGAGTTTCAAGCAATCCACGTAGTCTGCTGGGGATTCTCCTTTGTTTTGCTTACAGTTATTTATTTTGGCCCAGTCAGTTTTCCTGGGGCAGATTTTAAGCACGGCCTCAAGAAGGCGTTCTCGGGCACCTACTAAGAGACCTCCCATTCCGGGGCCTTGAGGAGGCCAATTAGCCTGTGCGATGAGGCGGTTACGGACTTCGGAGGGCAGAACACTTCTCATTAATTGGTTTAAACCTGCCCATGTTGGCTCATAACAATTGATTACAGTTTCCAATTAATCTCTAAACTTCTGGGGTTCTTCCCTGATATTGGGGAATTGTTTAACAAGGTTTAGGAGATCTCCTGGGGTCCAGGGGGCATGGACTGTGACTGTAGTTTCCCCATTTGGCCCCTGCCCTGGGAGTTGGCGTAAAGGCATAAGACGAGTCTTTTTCATTTTTAAAGGTGGAACTGGACCATATTGGGTGCCGGACCTTAAATAAGAGGAGGTCGAGGCTTCAGGATACACATGCCATGTCTCCGGTGGCCGTGGGCATGCCCCGGGGGCAGGTGATGGTCGTTGAGTGATGGTTTCCTGATGGGGTGGGCTGATTCCGCAGGAAGAATCTGTTTGGTTACTTTGAACTTCCTCGGGTTCAGATTGTGCCTGGACAGGTATGGGGGTGGCACACTGAAAAAATCAATTATGTCTTCTACAGATTCATTCTCAGTCAATTGTGGATAAAGTTGTATTGGTGCTGATGATGCTGTTGATGGGGGATCCCCTATTGGTGCATTTTTCTGTTTGAATTATTTTATCTGAAATTCTAGTTTTTCTTGGGAGTCCTTAAGGCTCCGAACTTGAGATTCTTGACGTCTTTTGGAAGCTTCTGCGTACCAATCAAAAAATGTGTCCCACGGAGTCTGTGGTGTTTTAGTTTTTCTTGACTCAAGGGCTCCGCGGAGATGAAGGATTTTACTTAAATCAAATGTTCCCTCCAGGGGAAACTGCAAGCTAGCATCATCTCCGGTATACCCATTCTATTTGCCTAGAAACTTACAACTTTTATGGCCATAGTGTGTGTACATGGACAATGCTGGAGTCCCTTTTGGTGGAGCCAGTACATCTTTAAACCCTCCGCTCCCCATGTCTTTAAGCTCAATTCACACAGGTCTTTCACACAGGAGAGGCTTATTAAGGGTGTCTAGTCAGGTCATGAGATTTGCTAGTGGCACAGGAATGCTGTGGCTAATGTCCAAAGACAAGACTCCGCAGCACTGGCACACAATGCAGTTACTCACTGTTAGATACAGCTCATTCATGAGAGTGGAAGTAGGGAAAATTTTTCACGCAACCCTGATCTAAGAGTCTTCAGTCTAAGAGTTTCCACCTTGCAGCATTGCTTTTGAAGACCACACAGAACAAGTCTGGCATCCTCAGGGAGGCTGCACAAGGTTCCCACTCCTAGCTTCAGAAAGACCTCATAGTTCTTTACAGAACTTAACTCAATTCACATGGGGAAACACATTCACTGACAACAGCAACACAGTTTGTTTACTCTTTTCTACTCACAGTTCCTACTTACATAGTGGATCTGACAATTCTGGCAGCAAAAGGGTCGGATAGGGTAAGCCTCAAGCAGCGAACAGGAAGACACACAGGCAGTCTCTCACCGAAAAGCCCCAATAGAGATTTCAAAAGGTCTCTTACCTTAGTTTGGC
>NW_005842781.1:100543-103521 GCF_000455745.1 Alligator sinensis | reverse complement strand
GCACCAAATTGTGGAAGAAATCAAACTTCGCATTGTGGTTGTATCAGAATTGGCAGAGCCATCTAGGTTTATTTAAAGCTATCCAAGTGATCACAAGGAGGGTTCTCAAAGGAACTCGACCTCTACAAGTTTACAAGCATATTTATACTTTAGACACCAGGAAAAGATGCAGGGTTCAGACAAAACAACCTTGAAAGGAACAGGAAGAAGCTGATTGTTTGTTTGTCACACGTAAGCAGTTTACTTATTCAGAAAAAAACCCACTGAGTTTTGGGAACAGTTATCAGCTTCTGGTTCAGGGGAAAGGAGGAGGTTAACATCTGCACACAGAGCTTAATATATCAAGACAAAACAAGGCATGAAGGTTTTTTCTATCTTAGAACATTTTGAAACACATAGCATCAGCATCAGCATCTTTTTCTCTTCTCTTTCTCTCTCTTTGTCTCTCCTCTTAGTCAAGTAAGAGGCCTGGTTAAACTTATTTCCACAGTACCAAGTCCAGGAATGCCACTGAGAATCATGAGCCCCCTGCTCACCCCTGTTATGTAGGCACCCAATGCTGACAGTTAGCATATTGAGGTGATCTGAGAGCATGGTCAGGTCCCACTCTATAGCTGTCTCTTCAGGCAGGTTTACTGATATGTGAAAGGTAGTGTAGACATACTGAGGGTGGGTGCATTGCTGAATATCCAAGGGCAGGGTGCATGGAAAGAAAAAAATAATGGGTGGGATCTGCTCCTCAGTGGAGCTCATAGAGCCAGTAAAGTAGATAAGCCCCTGATCTGGCCCCCAGTAAGGGACTGACTGAGCATCAGACACAGAGGTGATATACCCTCCTTTCTTTGACTTGAGATCCCTCTGTTTATCACTGCAAGGATTGCACATACTCTTTCATAAGAGCACCAGCCTGGGAGGAACTGGCAGCCCTAAGGACAGAGCACCCCTGCCCCTCAGCATAGCATGTCAGCACATTCTTTACTCCTAGATGGGTAACTTTACACCTTGTTACATTTAAATGCATATCATCTCTTCCTTCCCCGCAGTACAGAGCTCTCTACGCTTGTGGCTTTCCTCTGCATTGCTGACCACTGCTTCCATCACTGTGTCATCTGTAAACCTTTGCAGAAATGACTTTTTGTTTTATGGGTGGGGAGAATAATTGAATTTCATGATGAGATATCTGAAATCTTCTCTGGGATCTTGGGAGGGAGCTGGGGAGGGTCCATGGAGGTGCTGATTTCTTAGCCACATGTGGTCTCAAAGCAGGAGATTATAACTTTTCCATGCCAGACAAGATCATTGGAGGATGAGAAGCTGAGAAGTACTCCCATCCTTGCATGGCCTACATGAAGGTTGAAGAATCTGAGAAGGTAAAATTTAAATGTGAAGGGCTTAGGATCCAGAAAGACATGGTGGTAATGGCAGCTCACTAACCCTGAGCCCAGGTGAGGACACTAGTCTGATCTCCATGGGTCAAGAGGAACACACCACAGCTCTGATGTGTAGCAAAGCCATGAAAAACCTGGATATTTCTGCACTGCCAATTTCTCTAGTCTCAGGGTCAGATGGAGTTAAGCAGTGTGGAACAAAGTTAGATTTAGGTGCCTAAGTTCACCTCCTCCTCCTCCTCCTCTGTGTGGGATAAATCTTTGATCCTTTGGTTCTCTCCATGGAAACTGAAGCACAAAGTCAAGCTGAATAACCAAGTGAAAACCATTCCTCTGCCTGATAGTAAAGAAAGAGTGACACCAGGAACCATGCGCTCCATGTCTGGCTGGGGCAGGACAGGCCTGAGGAGTAAGAACAACTCTGACATACTGCTGAAGGTGGACCTGAGGTATAAAATGATCACATCTGAAGAGAGGTTTTCTCAGATTATACTCCTCTTGTTTATATGTGCATAGGGGATTCCTCTGGAAAAAGACCAACATTCAAAGCAAGCACCTTCCTTGGCTCATAAAGTAGCATGATGCTGACACCACCTTAGCTCATGATGGTAGAAATGCTGGGGGTGTTTTGGCCCAAGAGTGGGGCAATAATAACCAGATGCTCCAGGATGACATTGCAAATTGCAAGTAGCTTGCTTAAAGAGCACTTAAAAACTTACAGTTTGTTAAGAGTGCTTAAAACACAAACGACCAAACATTAAGGCTCATCAACTAGTGGTGAGTGCCCTTTAGGCACCTTAAAGCTAAACCTAGCTTGACTTGTTAAATTCTGAACATTCACCTGAGATCAAACCACCAATTTCTAGTCCTTTAGTATCCCAGAAGGCAGTCTCTCAGGTGCTGGATCCAGGTGTGTGGGGGCAACACAGGCTGCAGGGGGGCCAAAGGGCAGGCAGGGAAGGGAAACCCTCCTACTCACAATGGTGGCAGCAACTTCTTCAGGTCCAGAGTATGTGGGATCAGAGCAGGGATAGGGCCCTGCATGGGTTGATTTGCCCCGGGCCCCAGGCCCCACACCCTGCTTGGGTCAGCTCTGGAAACATAGATTCATAGATGTTAGGGTCAGAAGGGACCTCAATAGATCATCGAGTCCGACCCCCTGCATAGGCAGGAAAGAGGGCTGGGTTTAGATGACCCCAGCTAGATGCATATCCAACCTCCTCTTGAAGACCCCCAGGGGAGGGGAGAGCACCACCTCCCTTGGGAGCCCGTTCCAGACCTTGGCCACTCGAACTGTGAAGAAGTTCTTCCTAATGTCCAGGCTAAATCTGCTCTCTGCTAGCTTGTGGCCATTATTTCTTGTAACCCCCAGGGGCGCCTTGGTGAGTAAAACCTCCCCAATTCCCTTCTGTGCCCCCATGATAAACTTATAGGCAGCCACAAGGTCGCCTCTCAACCTTCTCTTGCGGTGGCTGAAGAGGTCCAGGTGCCCTAGTCTCTCCTCGTAGGGCTTGGCCTGCAAGCCCTTAACCATATGAGGGGCCCTTCTCTGGCCCCTCTCCAGGTTATCCACATCGTGACTGGACCACC
>NW_005842781.1:77637-97402 GCF_000455745.1 Alligator sinensis | reverse complement strand
TAGTTTTTATGGTCTCCGAGAGCTGCCTCAGGAGCCCCAAATCTAGTTCTTCCCCTTGATGTGGGGGTCTGTAGCAGACCCCTACCACCAAATCCCTTTCTCCTTGACCCCCATGTAACCTAACCCACAATCCTTCTGCTTTCTCCTCCTCCAATTCCGTTTTGATAAGGGTCGATGTATATTGCTCATTGACATAGAGTGTAACCCCTCCCCCTCTCTTCCCCACTCTATCCTTTCTGTACAGCTTATAACCCTCAATATGTACCGCCCAGTCGTGGGAAGAATCCCACCAGGTTTCTGTTAGCCCTACTAAGTCGTAGGTGTTTTCTGCAAGCAGGAGCGCTAGTTCATCCTACTTGTTCCCCATGCTCCTAGCATTAGTGTATAGGCACTTGAGCCCTGTGACTGGCGCCTTTGTTGCCCCCCGGCTCTGATGCCCAAAGGGCCCCTTATTGCTTACCTGCTTATTGCTTACCTGTGCTGTAGTGCTGGCCGCCCCATGGATTGCAGGTTCCCGATGTTCTCCTTCTTCAGGCTGGGCTATCCTTGTGGGTGCCGCATGGTTTGGTGGTCCACGGCTTCCCCCGCCCTCATCTTCCCCTCCCCCCGATGAGCCTAGTTTAAAGCCCCACACATGAGCCCCACACATGAGCTAATCAGATACCCCAAGACCAAGCAATCTTGAACCAGCCCCAGCCTGTGTCCTTTGGTCGTATGCTCTGTGCAGTGTAGCTGGTGGTGAAATATATCAGGTCAGCTGCACCAGATTGCCTACATGGAAGTGAAAATATGAAATTATAAAGAAGAAAAAAGGCACAGAAGGAAATTAAGAGAGATAGAAAAGGGGCAGGAGGTGGGGGCAGGTAACTGGATTTTTAAAAGAGGGGTACAGATAGTGTGGTGCATCATCAAATATACCTTCACATATTTTTCTTCAGTTAAAAAAAGAACTAGAAATTTTACTAAAAGGCTAAGTGCCTAGGGCTATATTATACCGTTATACAGTTTAAGATGATTGACATAAAAACAAATATAATTTTAGTGGAACATGTATTAACTTGCTGTATCCTATATTATTTATAAAACCAGAATAAACTAGACAAAAAGAATAAAAATATGTTTCATTAGGCCTGTAGTCATTAGCATTAAATACACAACTTTTTCAAATCTAGCCTTCTTGAGCATTTTGATAGTGCATCCTGCCGCTGAGTTAATGTTTCTAGCTAATGTTAAAAGTAATCTACAAGGGTTTGAAATGGGAAATAGGATCTAGGAGCAGCTATCAAACAGCAGAATTACAGAACAAAGGATAGCTTGATTAGTGGAACCATCAAAGGAGATGGAGTCATGAAAAACTGTGGAGTGGAGAGTTTAGAAGGAATCAGGTGTATGATAATGACCCAGGACCTCAAGTGATCTCACTTGTGCCTGAACAGGAATGGCACTGCCCCTCTCAGGCTGGTGTTTTTCAACTTTGGGTGGAACAGGAACCAAAGGGAGGAGTATTGCACCAATCCATCCCGTTGCCTTTTATTCTGACCTAGTAGAAAGGGCAGTCAGTTTCAGGGCCAGAAAACCCAGGCTCAAGTTCCTGCTGCAGTACAGAGCTGGGGTTGAATAGGGGTCTTTCCATTCCAGGTCAGGGCTGTCACACCTTAACTCTTGGTGGTTCTAGTTCAAATAATACTCTCTGGCCCATTTTATTGTGGGGCTGAGGAAGTACTTCATTACCACCTTTTTGTTTTATAATATACGCACACACACACACATGCACATGCACAGAGCCTTCAGTTTCAGCACAATGAAACTCTCTGTCTCTCTGTCCCTCTTTTCACGCCCAGAAACACACAAGATTTTAGGATTATCCAAATAAATAGGCTTACAAGATGGGGAACTGGGAGAAATTATCTTTCCTGTCCTATATAGGGGAATGCCATGGTGACCAAATGCCTTAAACTGAGAGTCTGTACACCCTCCCTACTCTATGGGGATGAAGGTATATGCTGCTCCGAGACCAGTATGGGATCTGCATCACTAGGTAGACCCAGGGCTATGAAGGGACTTGTACAGTTAGAGTGTCCAGCAATGAAGAGGCTACGGGTTGTTGCATTTAGAAAGCAGGTTTTTAAACCTAGTGCCTCAAAAATTGACACAACACCCAGTTAATCAATAGCAGAAAGGCTTTAATAACAATACCGCAAGGTATAAAACTAAATGACAGAAAAAGACTCCTTCCCAAAATAAAATGAGCTACTCCACAAAGTCCTAGTACATATTTAGCTGCAGCACTGTTTTCTCACCAATGCAGGTGGAGGAAGCTGGTCCAGTCTTGCAGCTTTCACTAAGCAGGATCCATTGCTGGTTAAGATGGGTGCATTGTTGCAGGGATCTCTCTCTGCTTCTCCTGGACTGTGCACCTTGCTGGTAAATTTGTTTAGTACTTATAGGGCATTTGTACACGCCACAGTGTTTGATCCTCATTAATTTACCATGCCTTGAAAATTTTAAATTGGTTTATTTTGGTGCATTAGGTTTGTGTTTGCACGCCACAGGCTTTTGAATGAATTAAGCCCTTTGTGCAATTCGAAACAAATTCCATCGGGGAAGCCAGATACCAACTTGGCTCAGATTGCCCTCCCATACTCCCAGGAGCCTAGTAAAACAAAACCCCTGACATTTGGTCAAGGCGGGGTGAAGGTAGGGCAGAGGCTGGGGCTGTGACAGGGCAGGAGGGGTGGGGGTTGCCTCTGAGGGCAGTGGGGAACTCTGTGGTCAGGTGGGCAGCACAGGGCCTGGTGCCCATGCTCACAGGGACTGAACAGCCAGAAGACACTGCCCAGGGGGAACAGCCCAGGCCCATCACAGGGCAGGGAGTGCCACAAGACTTCCCTCTTCTTCCCTTCCCTCTTCTTCTGTATAGAAGACACAGTCTGCCACCGCCTACATGAGACAGACACACCACACTCTGGCTCAGTCAGGATGGGAAAAGCTGGGGCCCCTCTGGGAGGGCAGGAGGCTGTGGGTCAGGAGCTAAGGGCACCATCAGAGCTGGGGGACGGGGGCTGTGGCTTGGCATTGAGGGGAAACAACATGCTGGAGAAAAAAAAACAACCCCAAAGCAAACCCACCCAAGCCAAACATGTAAACAGCTCATCAATGTCAGAGCTTGACAATAAGGAGGATTTCAAAACACAATTGTTACCACAAGGAGATTTGCTTCTCTTTTTGCCTTCAGACTTAGCAGGAGCAAGCAAATTATTTGAAGCATTTAAGTCAGCAAAAAGTGAATTAGCCAAGAATGGCTTTGAGTCGTTGACCCTAGGGTTATGCTAGTGGTTATACTTTGAACCTAACACCAAATGACACAGATTATCAAAGCTTTCCTACTGGGGCAAAAATCCCTTGCATCTCCCAATGGTTTAAAAATGCAAAAGAAACAGCTTCTTCCCCTCCCCCTGACTGAATGGGTTTGTTTTCCTTTCTGTGAAAAGTTTTTATATTTCAAAGAAGGCAATTAGCACCTCCTCAGGCCAAGCTGTGTCACTTCGGAGAAGCTGAGGGGTTTTCTCCCCCCCCACCTCCACCCCCACCCAGAGACAGGCATTTTTGCTTCTTCACAAAAAAAGAAGGCAGGCAGGCAGACAGGAGAACATGCAGTTTTATTGCACCTGAGTGATTGGTAAGAAGTACACACACAAGTGTTAAGAGTCTCTCCCCTTGGAAGAAACTCTGGCTTGATGGATAAAGAACATGATAACCTGGAACCCCTGAGATGAGACAGTGATCTGTGGGTCAGTCAGGGGTCCCCATGGAAACTGTACCAAGCCTGGACAGCTGGGGGATGCTGGGAACAATAGTCCTATCATGCAGGGGAGGGCAGTGACATGCCAGTGCCCTGCCTTGCCTATTCTGTTGCCCCTCAATGCCAAGCAATAGCCCCCACCAGCCCTGCTCTATGCCCCTCACTCCTGACCCACAGCATTCTGCCCCCCCAGCCCTGCCAGAGTGGCCCCAGCTGTCCCCATCCTGACCGGGCTGGAGCATGGTGGCTCCATCTCATGTAGGTGGTGGCGTGTGTTTGGCCCCAGTGCAGACTGGAGGGAAGAGGAGGGGAGGTTTGTGGCACCCCCTGCCCTGGGATGGGGCTGCCGCATCTCACCAATTCAAAGCACCATCTGGTGGACAAAGGGGTGAACTACAAAAAAGCCACACTACCTTCTGGTGGACAAAGAGGCTCATTACGTGTCTTTTCATTTACATGCCACAAATCCATAAATGCAGAGATGTAAGTGGTGGTGATGCAAACTAAAACATGTCCAGACAGTTTTAGCTTAACACACCAAAAAGACTTTTAAAGCAGCGGGAAATCCTGCTCATGCAAATATAAATGCAGGTGTGGCAGCATAAATGGGAAATCTTGTGGCATTTACAAACGCCCATACTGTTTAATTGTATAGCTTCGAATAATTTTTCCTTGATAGTTGGCTAATTAGAATCCAAAAAAACAGGGAGAAAAATGGTGAGTGTCTTGATTTGGCTTAGGATACCCTTTCCTGTACTTGCCACTATTCTATGAGCTGACAGTATGCCCCAACTTTTTCTCCTGCCACGTCTTGGATGTTTCATAGTTTCATAGTTGGTAGGGTCAGAAGGGACCTGAGAAGATCATCAAGTCTGACCCCCTGCCCTGGGCAGGAAGGAATGCTGGGGTCAAATGATCCCAGCTAGGTGATTGTCTAGCCTTCTTTTGGAGACCCCCAGGGTAGGAGCCAGCACCACTTCCCTTGGAAGTTGGTTCCAGATCCTAGCCGCCCTGACTGTGAAGCAGTGCCTTCTGATGTCTAGCCTGAATCTACTCTCAGTCAACTTATGGCCGTTATTCCTTGTTACTCCCGCTAGTCCTCAGGGGAACAAGGACTCTCCCATTGCCTACTGGTACCCTTGACCAGTTTATAGACAGCCACCAGATGCCCCCTTAGCCTTCCCTTGTGGAGGCTGAACAGGTTCAGATCCCTTAGCCTTTCCTCATAGGGCCTGCCCTGCTGCCCTCGATCATGCAACAATACAATACTGTACACATCCCTCCTGAAGTGCAGTGCCCAGAACTGGACACAGTACTACAACTGCGGCCTGACCAGTGTCACATAGAGGGGGAGGATCACCTCCTTGGACCTGCTTGTAATGCATCTGTGGGTGCATGACAAGGTGTGGTTAGCCTCCCTGACTCATGTTGGTAGCCCATGTTCATTTTGGTATCAATAATGACTCCAAGATCCTTTTCTGCCTCTGCACTGATGAGAAGGGAGTTCCCCAGCCTGTAGGTGTGCTGCTGGTTCTTCCCCCCCCAAGTTCAGCACCTTGCACTTGTAGGTGTTGAAACCCATCCTGTTCTTATCTGTCCACCTCTGTAAACTGTCCAGATCTAGTTGTAGCCTGTCCCTCTCTTCTAGCATGCCCACTTCCCCCCACATCTTAGTGTCATCTGCGAATTTGAACAAGGTGCTTTTCACCTCCTCGTCCAAGTCACCGATGAAGATGTTGAAGAGTGCGGGCCCGAGGACCGAGCCCTGGGGAACCCACTGCCCACATCCCTCCAGGTCAAAAATGACCCATCCATGACCACGCTCTGGGTGTGGCCCTCTAGCCAATTTGCAACCCAGCTGAACGTGTACACATCGACACCACAGTCGCCTAATTTTTAATGAGAATGAGGTGAGAGACAGTGTCGATGGCCTTCCTAAAGTCCAGAAAGACTGCATCCACCACAAAAGTGAACAAGCCCTGTAGCCTGTACGGGGATCAAACCCGCAACCTTGTTATTACTGTTAATAAGAATTTTAGATGTTATTAGTTAGGAGGGATTATTTATTCTTATTGTATTCTTCTACTGCATTCTTTTAATAGGGTCACATGTGAATTGTATAGCTCATTCAATACACTTACTCTTGTAGATAAAAGTTAGGTACTCAATCACAGTTTGGTTAAGATCAATTATTTTTCTTTATTTTCCTTTTACATTTTTATTCAAATTCTACCCACACAGTCAGACAGAATAAGTTACTTGCATGCCTTTCTAATATCTCTTAAAGTCTTAACTTTGTAACTCTTCAGCTGAACTATGTTACTTTTTTTAACAGATAAAAACATACATGAAATGAACTTAGTATTAATGAATTATCTCACTCTTAGAATTCTCCTTCTTTTATTTTGTACAATGTTTCTTAACTTTAAGAGAGATCTTTTTTCAGATCTCTCTGCATAAAATCCATTTATTTATGCTGCTGGAGGAATCATCAGCCTAACCCCTTTGACATGTAATCTTGGGCATTCCCGAAACCACCACCCCAATCTTTTTATATATACAAAGAGTTTAAAATATAAATCCTTTTCCTTTTTTGTGTGGGGTTTTTTGTTTGTTTGTTTTTTGTTTTTTGCTCATAGTATTAGAGTCAGTTAAATTTCTTTTCCTTTTTTTTTTTTTTCTTCTTTCTCATCACTACTGCCCCAACACTCCCATGCTGCTCTGCATCTTTCTGGGAATCTGCTCCTCCTTCTCTCAGACATCAAACAAAACCTAATGAGCTTCCTCCCAGCTCCATCAAAGGGTCCCTTGATGTTTCTCTTTCCTTTATAGGATCCTCTCTCTTCTTAGTCTTCTGAACCCTCGTGACCCGCTGCTCCCTTGCTTTCTCGGAGCTTCTATCCTTACCCGGCGCTCTCTGCTCGGCTACATCCGATCCGACTCCACCTCTTCCCCCGCACTTGCCTCTTCACAGTGAGCATCATATTATAATTGTTAAATTGCCTTGGTCCTGTTTTTGGATTTGTCTAGGTGTAAAGACTTGTGTTTCTCTGCAGCCTCTGCAATTATAGGTCAGTTACAGGTGATGGGTTTTGAGTGGTCAAACAGGACACTTAGAGGCATTACAGAATCTGTCTTTGGGTATTTGTTTATCAGTGGGGCAAATTTGCAATAACTTGTACTGGTGATGGTCTGTTTACAAAACTCCAGACAGACATTGAATGACTGAGACATTTGTAACACCTTAGACCTGATGTGAGAAATGTGAGCATGTCACATACAGGACATCCCTCCCTCCTGTACATTTTACAGGTTTCTCTTGAGATTCATATCTAGTCTTTTGTCTTCTTTAGCTGCTAGGTCAATTGAAATGCATATGTAGTTTCCTTGCCTTCACTGGATCAGGCTTTTTCTTCAGCTTTCTTAGATACACACATGCAAAGAGTGCGTCAGGTCTCTGTTAACAATTTTTATTGATTTGACATAATCTAGCACAAAAAATAAACCAAATTGGGGTTGCTCTATTATGTATGGTCCCAGCTGCCACCTTGCATTTTTGTTCAAGATGCACTGTTATTTCAATTTGGTCACAACAATTTTATGTGTAGGCTTGGATGATAGGGCTGTGTGAAGCTTCAGTTCCTGATTCAATTCGGTGGAGATTCGGCCCAATTCAGTGGCTGAATTTCTGAATCTGAACTGAATCAGAGGAACCTTTAATCTCTCTGAATCGAACTGGAACCCTCTAAATTGATTCAGAGACATTCAGAAAGATTTGACGATTCAGACATTGAGATAGCTTTAAATGTTTTTTCTACATACCTCTAGGTAGCAGGCAGCTCATGAACACCACGATGCTGGGGTGCATGAAGCATCCCACAGCAGCATGGGGTCTTCCCAGCACACTGAGCAGAAGACCCAAAAGTGGACCAAAAGCACTTCCAGTCCACTTCTGGGTTCACTGATGAGCATGTGGAGGGCCACCCCCCACCACACACACACACACACACACACACTCCTGTGGGATGCTCCACATGCCCCAGCATCATTGCATTCACAAGACGTACTGGTACCTCAAGGTATGTAGAAAAAATATTTAAAGCTGTGTCTGTGTCCAAATCATTCATTCTCAGAATCAGCACTGAATCTTCAGATTTGGATTCAGCTGAATCAAATCCGGGACAGTGATCTGAATCAACTAATTGAATCACTGTCCCCGATTCAGGCCAAATCAGAATCCAAATCAAATAGGGCCCATTTTGCACACCCCTACTGGCCAAGCTGTTTCTGGTTTCACTGTCAGCCCAGGTGACAGCTGTCCACCCCACTCTCAGGAGCCTTGTTTCTCTCCTGGAGTTTTGCCCTTTGAGTCACTGATGACATCTCTTGAGCAACCAGTACAAGTATCTAATGGCTGGGCTGTGAGTTGGTAAGCACTTATTTCTCCACCCTAAAGAGAAGGGTGTTATAGATAAAGACAAAGCAACTACCACTGGTTCAAACTATCATATTCCTTGATCAGCTTCTCAGCCCAGTAACTGGGCATCCCTTTCCCCAACCCTCCCCCACTCCCCAACTTACTGCCCTGCCTTTGGCCTGGGGCTTTCTTACCCTCTTTCTAATGAGGTCATCTCTCCCCAAAAATTTGTCTTGGAATGGGGGGGACCTCATCCTCATCCCACAGTTAATGAAGGGACCCAGAACTTTAACCTGGGGCCGTTGCAAACCTCCACTGCAAAATAAGCTTATGGGGTGATGATAAGCCTTGCTTCTATGAACAACAGCCAGTGAAATCTTGCATGTCTCTATATTTGCTGGGGGATAGCTCAGCCTAGGAATCACTCTGGTGCTCTCAGTGATGAGCCTCACAGGGGATTATCCCTCTCAACCAGAGAAAGGCAGAACAGATCCACCCTATAAACATTAAGCTCCTTGAGAAAGAGACTGACTTTCCATGGTGGGTATAAACTGCATTGGGCAAAGCAGGGTTGGCTCTCCACTAGCAGCAGTGGTTAGAAACTGGGAATAGCCCATCTTTCCTTAACTAAGGATCCTTCTTCCTCAGGTACACAAGTGTCCTTAGGGAATCCCTTGACCCAGTGATCAGCAAACTGGAGACAATCTCCCCATACCATAGCTCACATCCTAGTGATTAATTGAGAGAGATGAGTTCGCCTCCTAAAGCAGGAGATGACTACACCTTCACCAACTGTTAGCATTACTGGCCATTTGTAGACATGCTCAGCATTCTCTAAACTGTGTTAACAGATTCACATCTGTAAGGTGTTGTGTGGCTACCGCTGATATTGCAGTCCCTCTCTGGTTGGTAGACAAATTCTTTCTTCACTCTCCTGCCACACCTTGATAGAAAATAAATAAAATAGAAGGAAAACTGTTTGGAAAACTAGACCTTCTGGCTACACATTTGGGTCATGACCGTGGGTCTCTTCAAAGGGCTCCTTCAACCCCTACACCCTGTCCTCACTACACCTGTGATGTTCTGGGCATGCTTGCCCCCTTTGGGACTCTCTGTCTTCCTCTCCTTAGGCTTGGTCCCAGTACTGTCCTCCCCTGGTGATTCCTTCAGGTATCCAACTTCTGCCACCTGTAACGAATTGGCAGTCCTCAAGTGGCTCTCCCCTTCAGGTTGTTATCTTCACAGCCCCTCCATTGTCTCTGGTGAGCAGCCCTCTATCCAGGGACAACACTGCTGGTTGGCCTTAGCTTCAGAGTCCCAGTGCCCACCTGTCCCTCAGCAGGGGGTGGTCCCTTTAACCCCCTTTCAGCCCTTCGCCTTTCTGGCCCACCTTTGTAGTGGAGGGGGATGACCCTCACTCCTGCCTTACAAACTGGCTCCTCCTGGTTTTCTCTCTCCATGGATGGGACCCAGCAATGAGTCTTCGCTCACCTGGCTGCCACGTCCCTCTCAAGCATGAATGTCTCAACTGCCTCCTGGCCCCCAGCAAGTACCTGTGATTGCTGTGTTACAGTGGGGCTCCAGATGTCCATCTTGGCAGGGGCCTGCTCCACCCATCTGTGTTGTTCCCATCATGCCACCGGTCCACTCTCGGGGGGGCTTCCTTTCAGCCCTCTTCTCCCCTTTTGTCTCCCAGCTCCTCCCCTGGGAGCCAATCTGCCCAGCCTGACCCCCACATGTTTCCCCAGTGGGGCCCAGGCAGGGCTTAATTGGGAGCACCTGGGCTCCCATGTCCCTGTATCATTCCACTTTTCCTATTACAGCATGGGTGTGAGTGGGAGTCCCCTTTAGTAAAAGGCACCACCTCAGGTGTCCTGTGACAGCATCACACAGTTTGAATCAAATTTTAATTCAAATTAATTGGGGGCAGGCTTAAGGCATTCCAATACAGCAACTATCCCAGAGCAGGGCAGTGTGTAGAGGCCAGAGGGAAGTTGGGACCAGAGAGACCTGAGAAGGACAGTGTTTGGGGCCATGAAGTCCAAAGCCCGAGGCAGGGATGAGTTCAAGGCCAGTGGCCCCAGGGCCCAGAGTTGGGCAGAGACAGGGCCACAAAGGTCTGGGACAAGGCAGGGACCCAGAAACCACATCCATTGCAGTGGACTTAGGGTATAGGAACTAGCCAAATGAAAGAGGGGGCTGAGGCCAAGAGGCCGAGTCCCCTAGATTTCATAGATTTCTAGAGTTGGAAGGGACCTGGTAGATCATCGGGTCTAACCCCCTGCTCTAGGCAGGAGAGAGCTCTGGGGTTGGATAACCTCAGCCAGATGCCTGTCTAATCTTCTCTTGAACACCTCCAGGGTAGAGGAAAGCACCACCTCTCTTGGAAGCCTATTCCATGCTTTAGCAACCCTTACCATAAATAATTGTTTCCTTATGTCCAATATAAATCTGTTCTCCTTCAGTTTGTGGCCATTATTCCTGGCAATCCTGAGGGGCACCCTGGTAAACAGAGTGTACCCTAATTCCCTGCTGCCCCCCGCCCCCCCATGAGTTTGTAGGCAGCCACAAGATCACCTCTCAGCCTTCTCTTGTGGAGGCTGAAGAGATTCAGGTCCCTCAGTCTGTCTTCATAGGATCTTACCTGCAGGCCCTCAACCATATGAGTAGTCCTCCTCTGAACCCTCTCAAGGTTATCCACATCCCTTCTGAAGTGCAGTACCCAAAACTGGATGCAGTCCTCCATCTGTGGCCTCACCAATGCCACATAGAGGGGAATTATTGCTTCCCTAGACCTGCTCGTGATACTCCTGCTAATGCAAGAAAGAGTGCGGTTAGCCTTGCTTATTACCTCATCACACTGGTGACTCATGTTCATTTTTGCATCAACCAGGACTCCAAGATCTCTTTCCACTGTTGTGGTGCTTAGAATAGTACGCCCTAGTCTATAGGTGTGTTGGAGATTCTTTCTCCCCAGGTGCAACACCTTGCATTTATTCTTGTTGAATTGCATCCTATTTTGATCTGCCCACTTCCCCAATCTGTCCAAATCTGCCTGAATTTGCTCCCTGTCCTCCAGTGTGTTTACTATGCCCCATAGTTTAGTGTCATCTGAGAATTTGGACAAGGTGCTTTCAACACCTTCATCCAAATCACTGATGAAGATATTAAACAGTACTGGTCCAAGGACAGAGCCTTGGGGGACGCCACTTCCCATATCCCTCCAGGGAGAAACCAACCCATCCGCTACCACTCTCTGGGCAAGTCCCATAAGCCAGTTTTTCACCCACCTTACTGTGAAAAAATCCACATCTCAGCTACTCAGTTTGCTCCTAAGAATTGGGTGCAACAGTGTATCAAAGGCCTTTTTAAAATCCAAGTAAATAATATCTACTTCCTCCCCCGCATCTAAGCACTTTGTGACCTGGTCATAAAAAGATACCAGGTTAGTCAGGCAGAATCTGCCTGCTATAAACCCATGCTGGTTGCCCCTTCCCACTGTGTTACCTGCTGGACCTCTGCAAATGTTATCCTTTATGATTTTTTCTAAGGTCTTGTTGAGAATAGAGGTGAGGTTAACTGGCCTATAATTACCCAGGTCCTCCTTCCTCCTCTTCTTGAAGATAGGGACCACGTTGGCTCTTTTCCAGTCCTCTGGGACCTGTCCCTAGTGCCACAAATGCTCAAACAGCTGCACCAGTGGTTCTACTATGTGACTGGCCAATTCGTTTAGTACCCTTGGGTGGAGATCGTCGGGGCCTGCTGATTTAGATACATCCAACCCTTCCAAGTGCCCCTTCACTAGGTCAGTGCTGACCATTGGTGGATTGGTATTACTCTCACTCCAGACTAAAGACTCATTGTGAAGCGCAATTGTATCCATGTCCCGAAAAACAGAAGCAAAAAAATTATTTAAGAGCTCCGCTTTTTCCATCCTATCAATTACGAGTTACCCTAATCCATTCTGTAGTGGCCCTATGTTACCCTGCGCCTTCTTCCTGCTACCTATGTACTTAAAGAAGGACTTTTTGTTATCCGTAATCTTTGTTGCCAACTTGAGTTCTGTATCTGCTTTGGCCCTCCTCACTGCTTCCCTGCAAGTGCAAGCCAAGTAGGTATACTTCTCCTTGCTAGCTGCCCCCTGCTTCCACAGCCTGTGGGCCTTTTTTTCCCCCCCGCTTTGAAGGCTCTTCTGGATTTCCCTGCTCAGCCAAGATAGAGTGCTGTTAGAGTGACAGGGTGCTGTCTTTGGCTGAATTTATTTATTTATTGTAAGCTGGTGAGTGGGCACCCATCAAGTCTTGCTGACATCCTCTCCTGGGGATCAGCTTCCCCCACTTTTACTTACCTGCCACAACTTGGTGTTACTGGGTTCTTAAAAAAGAGGGAGGCTGACCCGCAGGTTCCCAGACAGGCTCTAAGTTCCCCACCTGTAGAATAATGATCTGTTGCCTAAAGGGCAAAATGTATGCTCCTACTTCCCCTTGACATGTCCTATGCCTTGCAGATGTTTTTATAATTTTCTCTTTATGTTGGGGTCTCAGCCACTGCGGGCTTACCCCCTCTCTCTCTAGCTAGGCCTTTCAGTCAAAACCCACTAAGCAGGGCTTTACTCTGAGGCTCTAGCTCTGTAACCCTCTCGGGCTCAAGGCCCTCCGTTCCATACTGTCTATGACACCAGGCCTATGGGCCCTTCTACACCGCACCCATGTGGCGCCAGGCTATGGGGCCTTATCCCACTCTGGCTTTGCCACTCTTTCTGTGGTTAGGGCCGTTCACCTAAATCCACCCACTAGGAACTGGCTTCAAGGCTTCTATCTTCCCTTCAAGCGACTCTGGGCTTGTGGCCCTAGCGCTGCACCCCTATTGCAGCAGGACTTCTTGAGCCCTCTATCATGGCACCCCTCAGTGCTAATGAGGTCTCCTCCTCCCCTACAGCCTCAGCCATAAACCACCGGCTTTAACATTAAACATAAACCATAAGCCCCTATGACCATATAACAAAAATAAAAATAAGAGAGGCAAACTGCCCGCTTACATATGATTGTGTTTGTCTCACAGTATGGCACGTTCTTCCCAAGGAGGCTGCTGCAGTTGCTCCATAGTCATTGGGAGTCTCCCTCTCTGCTGCCTCCCTGACCTTCTCCACTTGAGGTTTATATGGTTCTGGCCTTTCCTTTCCTGTCACTTGACCAGCTAGCAGGGCTTGATCCTTAACCCCTGCTCCACTGGACAGCTGCGCCGGAAAGGTTCTAGATTTAAAGGGGCCACTCTGCTTCCTGATAACAGGGATATGGGTCCCTGTTACATCCCTACAAGCATATAAGGGCCAGGGGTGGCTCAGCATTGGGTTAGGGCCAGGTACCCTTAGACACATAATTAGCCTGTGAGCCAGAGAGTGGGACCTGGCTTGGAAAGCCCTGGGGCAGCCTCCCTTCCTTCAAAGGGCAAAACATCAAAGCATGGTGGGTGCCTCTGGAGGGCAGACCAAACAGGAGCTCAGCAATCACTAGGGGGTCATCATGCCCACCCCCTGGGACAAGCATTCTGTTACACCTACCCATACCTGGGGTTTTGGCCCCTGCCTCACACTGGAGCTAAAACTAATGCCTGAGAGATCGGTGCATATATGTGTTGCCTATATGCTCTGTTCGATGTTGCTATAGTTCAGTTTGGATGTTATATGTATGGTTTTCTATATACATATGCTGTGAGGCTTAGTCCCTGTGGACTTATGTTGTGAGCCTGGTTTTCTGTATTTCTGTGTTTTGTGAAGTTTTGTATGCAGTGATCTATGTGTTGTGTGGTTGGCTTTCTTAGTATCTTAATACATGGTATGCACATAGGTCATAGATACATAAATTCATAGATTGTAGAGTTGGAAGGGACCACAATGGATCATCGTGTCCGACTGAATAAAGACTTTTTGTTGTCCTTGATTCCCGTAGCTTTCCTAAATTTGGTTTGTGGCTTGGCTTTTCTCAACCACTCTGTACAGGTGCGGGTGAGTGCATAGTAATCCTCTTTGGTAATGCTTCCTGTTTTCCAGCTGGTGTAGGCTACTCTTTTGAGCTTAATGAGGTCCAACAGTTCGTTATTCAGCCATGGGGGCTTCCTTGCCCATTGACTGCATTTCTTGCTAGATGGTATGGCTTTGCTTTGTGCTTCAAGGATTATGTTTTTTAGAGATAACCATTCCTCATGTACTCCCTTTTCCAGAGGGGTATGGCCTCTAATTGCCTGATTGACCAGTTCTCTCAGTTTACAAAAGTCAGCCTTCCCAAAGTTAAGGACTTCTGTTTTACTGAGGGATTTGCCTGCTCTTCAGTGAACTAAGAAGGTAACCAATTCATGGTCGCTGTCACCAAGCTTCCCCTTGATCCGCAGTTCGCTCACCAGGTCCTTCCCTTTGGCCAGGACCAGATCAAGCAATGCCTGTCTCCTAGTTGGCCCAAAAACCTCCTGGGTTAGGTAGAGATCATCGATCCATGTGAGAAAGCTACACAGCCTGCCAGATTTGGCCATGCACTCATCCCAAGAGATGTTGGGGAAGTTGAAATTCCCCATTGCGATCATGCATCAGGATCAAGGTGTCTGACTAGGTCTTCCTGCAATGGGAATGACAGAGCTCAGTGGATGGAGTCTGTTTGGGGGTGAGACATCCTTCTTGAAGTATAGCACCCAAAACTGGATGCAGCACTCCAACTGCGGTCTGACCAATGCCGCATAAAGGGGAAGTATCTCCTCCTTGGTTCTATTTGTGATGCATCTGCTGATGCACGATAAAGTGTGGTTAGCTTTGCTGGTGATTTTGTCACACTGACGTCTCATGTTCATCTTGGAGTCCACTATGACTCTGAGATCCCTTTCCGCTTCTGTGCTGCTGAGAGGGTCACTTCCCAGCCAGGAGGTGTGCTGGATATTTTTACACCCTAGGTGCAGCACTCTGCACTTGTCCTTGTTGTACTGCATCCTATTGTGTACCGCTCACTTTTCTAACCTGTCCGGGTCTGCCTGCAATCGTTCCCTACCCTCTGGAGTGTGCACTTCACCCCACAATTTAGCATCATCTGAAAACTTGGACAGAGTACACTTCACACCCACATCCAAGTCACTGATGAAAATATTGAAGAGTACAGGTCCAAGGACCGAACCCTGCGGGACCCCACTGCCCACATCCTTCCAGGTCGATACCAACCCCTCTACAACCACTCTCTGGGTGCAACTACTAAGCCAATTTGCCATCCACCAGGCCGTGTAAATGTCTATGTCACAGCCTCTTAATTTATTTATGAGAATGGGATGAGATACTGTATCAAAGGCCTTGCTAAAATCCAAGAAAACAACATCCACCTCTACTCCTGCGTCTAAGCATTTTGTGACCCTATTGTAAAACAAAACCAGGTTGGTCAGGCATGATCTACCTGCTACAAATCCATTCTGGTTTCCCTGCTGCATTATTTTTCCTGCTGGACTCCCACAAATATGTTCCTTCATAATCTTTCCAAAGACCTTTCCAAGGATGGAGGTGAGACTGACTGGCCTATATTTACTCAAAACCTCCTTCCTCCTCTTCTTGAAAATAGGGACCACATTGGTCCTTTTCCAGTCCTTTGGGACCTGACCCGAGCACCACGAATGCTCAAAGAGCCATGCCAGTGGTTGTGCTATGACACCGGCCAATTCCTTCAGCACTCTCGGATGCAGCACATCCGGGCCTGCTGACTTGAACACATCCAGTCCATCCAAGTGACTCTGCACCAAGTCAGCATTGATAGTTGGTGGGCTAGTGTCCCTCTGATGACCATCTAAAAACCCATTAGGAGACATATTTTGACCCCTGTTCAAGAACACTGAGGCAAAAAACTCATTGGATAGCTCAGCCTTGTCCCCCCTGTCTGTTACTAATTGTTCCTTCTTGTTCAGTAGGCATCCTATGCTGCCCTGCACCTTTCTGTTACTACCTACATACCTAAAAAAAGATTTTTTGTTGTCTTAAATTTGTGTTGCCAGCCTCAGTTATGTAGTTGCTTTGGCCTTTCTCCAAAGGAACTTATTTCCTGCCCTATTCTACTCTACTCCACAGCCTGCCACTAACCTGGAGCCACTCTGATACCTAGACTTTGTGGCAGCCTTCTAGGAGTGCTGGCTGGCCTGATGCAGGAAGCTGCCAGCCTGACCCTCAGCTTGGAGATGATGGGACATGGGGAAGCTGCACGTCTAGCTCTCTTGCCATAGCTGCACCTGGGAACACACCTGGAGGAAGGAGGAGGCCAGGGAATGGCTTGAGAGGGAAGTACAGGAGCTGAAGAGACACCTGCTCACTGACCCAAACAACCCATGCCTTTGGGGAGAGTGTTAGGGGAAACAGGAAGAGCTTTGATCTCTGGATCTCTGCCACGCTGATGGTGTATTCATCTGCTCATGGGTCCAGCTTACCCAAGAGATGGAGCACAGCTCCCACTTCTTCTATGCTCTGGAGAAGAGGAGGGGTGCCAACAAGTACTTCTCCTGCTCTTGGTGGAAGATGGCACCCCCTCACAGATCCTAGAGAACTGAAAGAAAGGGTGAGGGATTTCTACACAGAGCTCTTCTCTCTCAACCCCACCAATGCTAATGCCCATCAGATTCTGTGGGAGGAACTGCCTCAGCTCAGCAAAGGTGGCCAGGACTTGATAGAGGCTCCTCTTGCTTTAGCTAAGCTCACAGGTGCCCTCCACATGATGCCCACTAACAAAGCACCAGGCATTGATGGGCAGATGTGCACTTCTACCAGGCCTTCTAAGGGAAGGGGAGAGGGAGCTCCCTGTGTTGAGCAGGAGGGCGATACTCAGAGGCAATGGATAGGGGGTGCACACAGGTGTACGTGCACCCCCTGAGCGCGGTGGTGCACCCCCTACAAAAAGACCCACGTGCACCCCCTATGCGTCACCCCTGCATTGCATTAAATTAGTTTGCTTCATTGCTCTCCACCCCGCCACTGACACTGCCAGTGGTACCTGTGGGCGGTCTGCGATCACCACTGGCCGCTGCCACTGCTGGAGGCACCTGCAGGTGGTCGCCAACCTGTGCTCAGTGCTCACCACTCCTTTCCCCCTGCTGCTGACAGTGCCAGCAGCATCTGCAGGAGCTCCACGCTTAGCGCAGCTGTGCTCCCACCACTGCCAGCACAGCCATTCCCCCTCCAGCCGCCAGGGGTACGCATCGTTCATGGCCATACTGACCCCACACTCCCTGACCTAGAAGGCAACAGGCTACAGCCCATTCACCCGCTGCTCCAGAACCTCCTACTGCAGTTCTGGCTGCGCTCTTCCCCTCACCTATGCACTCCCCATCAGTGGTCCCACCAAGTCCTGGGAACTCACTGTCAACATCCTCCTGGCCCTCACTAAGTTACTGGTATATCTCACCAGGAAACAGGCTCTGGCCAGGAGGACCTCCAAGGATTGTGAGGCCACTTTTCTGTTCCTAGTCTGAGCCCATCTCTGGGCCGTGTCCACTGGCTCCATGGAGTCATTTGAGGGCCAGAGGGCACTGTCTGGCATGCTCTGCTCAGTGTCTCCCCTCTGTGTACTCATTTTAAACCTCTGACTTCACTCCCATATCTATCATGCCTTTAGTTGTCTGCAGAAATAAGTTGTTGTCTACCTAGTGTGCTCGTACATAGGATGGAAATTCTTGCTTTGCAATTTAACTGCATCACGCTGGACATGTGAGGGGGGTTTTTACCATTTAAATTAGCTTGCTGCATTGCAAACTACACATCTGCATGTAGTTTAGTTTGCAACATAGTTATTTGTAATGTTGCAGCCTTCGACAGATTTCCCCCATCGCCACCCGAGAGGTGGGCTGGAGACAGAAGCAGTGAGGGCCCCAATTCTTTTCTTTCCTTCTTTTTTTTTTTTTTTTGTGGAGCGTGCTGACATCTGTCATGGCTGGTGGGGCAAGCTGCCAGGGGGCCAAGTGGCTCCTGAGCTGTGGAGGGCATCAGTCCTTCCTTCCACAGCAGAGGCACCTCTGCAGTGACAGAAGCCCCTAAATTGAAACGGTGGGTTTTTAATAGTTACAATAAAAAACCCACCATTTCAATTTAGGGGACAACCCCTGTCATGTGTAAAAGTGGCCCTAGTGGCCTCCCTTTTTCATGGAGGCTTAGTGTTTCCTATTGGGCAGTGGCCCTTCCTTAGGCCACAAATTGGCCTATGTCACTAAAGGGCAGAGTGAACTCGGTCTGACCATTGTTTTTATCAACTATCACTTCCTCATTTACAGCCTCCAACATTTCGGGGCTAGGAAGTTCTGATGCAGAGGCCATAACTTCACTCCAATACTCAACAGCTATGCATGCCCCTTTCCTCTAAAAATTTGCCCATTCCCTCTTGTAACCTTACTAAACTGCCAGCTTCCACCACATCTGGTAACAATGATTTCCACACTGTAATTAGATTTAATTCTGAGGGGGGTTACTAGTAGGGCTGTGCGAAGCTTTGCCGGCTGTTTTCTGTTTCAACACTGTTTTGACTTGTTTCAAACTTCAAGCAGCGAAATCAAAATGAAATGAAGGGCTTCAAAACAGTCTCGAATTGAAATGAGGCCAGTCAAAATGTTTTGAAAGTTTTGAAACGTTTCGAATTTCGAAACAGCCTGGTGGTGGGAGGCGGTGGAGAGCCAGGGCTCCGCTCCGAGTAGCTCCGCAGCCCCATGTGGCTCAGCCCGGCAGGGAGTGTAGCCCTGGCCCTCCCCACCTCCCACTACCGGGCTGTGCTCTGTGGAGCTGGCAGAGCTGATCGGAGCGCAGTGCTGGCTCTGCCCACCTCCCACCGCTGGGTTGCGCTCTGATCAGCTCCGCTAGCCCCATGAAGCCCAGCCCGGTAGCGGGATGCAGGCAGAACCAGTGCTCCGCACCACCTCCCCACACCGGGCTCAGTTCCACGGGGCTGAGAGCCGCTGGGAGCTGATTTGCCCCAAACCCCACACCAGAGCTGACCCAAGGGGAGTGCAGGGCCCAAGGCAAATCAGCTCAAGCTGGGAACCAGCCCATGCTGGGAAGATCGGTGCAGCACCAGCTTCCTGTCATCTGGTAGCAGATGGGGGCCCACACCCCTGGGAGCAGTCTGGCACAGCCTCCGCAGCCTTCCTGGGAGTGCGGGGAGCCCCCAATCTGCCTGCCAGATGACAGGAGGCTGGTATTCCTGTCATCTGATCTTCCTGGCACTGGATGCGGGCTCCTAGCTGGCAGCACCAGCCTCCTGTCATCTGGGAGGCAGACTGGGGACCCGTACACCCAGAAGCAGTCTGGCACAGCCTCCGTAGCCCTCCCGGGGGTGCAGGCAAGCCCCCAATCTGCCTGCTGGATTACAGGAGACTGGTGCTGCCAGCTGGACGCAGCCCGTGCTGGGAAGATTGGTGCTGCCACTGGCCCCAGCCTCCCAGGCTCTGAGCATTCCTCCACCCACCCCAGGGCCCCATTCACCACAGCCCCTGCCCCTGCCTCTGCCCCCACTCCCTCCCTCACTTCGGGGTGTCGATATGCCCCCCCCCCACCC
>NW_005842781.1:69237-77612 GCF_000455745.1 Alligator sinensis | reverse complement strand
CCATGACAGACTTACCTACTGCGGGGGGGGGGGGTGCAAGCATGCATGCACTTGCATGCATGCACTCAGCCCCAACAAATAATGTTTTCTCCTGCCTATGGTGCCGTGGAACCTCAAATCCTATGCAGACTCACCCAGGCAGAAGTCAGTTTGCAAACCACCTGTCTAAAGCAGTGATTACCAAACAGGTTGCCATGGCTCTTTGGTGTGCCTTGAGATCCTTTTTAGGGTGCTACAGGGTGCCACACAATGCTAGAACTGTTATGTATGGAAACACAGGTCAGAGGATAAACCCAGAGCAGGATTTCAAGTGTTAAAAACATGCTGCCCTACTGCAGTCTTCCTGATCCTTGCCAAAAGAAGAATGGCTTTACTCCTTTTCCATGATCCAAGAATGTGTGAAAGTGAACACCTGGGCTTTTTCTAAGAGAACCTTTTTATCTATCTAGGGGCACCTTGAGCCACAGAAATTATCATCAGAATATTATCAGAACCAATTATTATCAGAACCAATGGTGCGAAGGACCATGACTTACGAGGAGAGGCTGAGGGAACTGGGTTTATTCAGTCTGCAGAAGAGAAATCTGAGGGGGGATTTAATATCAGCCTTTAACTACCTGCAGGGCGGTTCCAGAAGAGGATGGAACTGGTCTGATCTCAGTGGTGGCAGATGACGAAACAAGGAGCAATGGGCTCAAGTTGTGGCAGGGGAGGTTTAGGTTGGGTATTAGGAAAAACTTTATCACTAGGAGGGTGGTGAAGCACTGGAACAGGTTACTTAGAGAGGTGCTGGACTCTCCATCCTTGGAAGTTTGTAAGGCCTGGCTGGACAAACCTTGGCTGGGATGATCTAGTTGGGGATGGTCCTGCTTTGAGCAGGGGGTTGAATAAGATAGCCTGCTGAGGTCCCTTTCAACCCTAAATTTCAATGATTCAATAAAACCCTGACAAAAACCAGTTCTTGCTTTATCTGATCTTTAGCTTAGCGATTCTCAACCCCAGGGTCTCAATCCAAAAGTGGGTCACAAGAATATATGAAAGGACCATGAACAAGCTTTAAACATGGATTCTCCTTTAAAGGAGAAAAGCATGGGAAGCCGTTGGCAGAGTTCCAGCCTGCAAGAGGCTGCTTGGGGCCCCTCATGCCGCGCACGCCCCCGATCCTGGCCCACACACCCACCCCCTTCCCCACACACTATGGGGCTGGGGGTGGGGGGCAGCAGGTCAGGAGTGAAGGGCACTGGGTCAGGACTGGGCATCAATGTTTAAAAATGGGTCCTACTGCAAAAATGGTTGAGAATCACTGGCTTAGGCTATATCTGCTTTTGTCCCCAGCTTGAGAAAAGCCTGTCCAGCATCTCTCCTACCTCTACAGATGGCCCACAGGGCTTGGATTTGGAGCACATGGGGTCACACCATAGCCACATCCAGCCAATTGGCACACACAGGGTCACTTATCCAATTTACCACTGGATACACACACGATGCAGGGTGTGGGGCTAGAAAGCTGAGTACCGCTGCTGTAGGGTGTTAGTGTCACTAAGCTACAAGCTGGTGCATAGCCAGGGTCAAAGCTGGACACATTTAGGCAGCACCTTTCACCACATGAAGTCTGCCTTAGCACTTGGGGGGGATGCTTGGCTTTGAAAGCAGGGTGTAGCAACCCAAAGTGTCAGTGAGAGTTGAATGCTGAACTTTCTTATGCTTGCAACCATTGTGACTTGGCTTGAATTTCAAAAGACCTTGGCCTGCTCCCTGTTCCCACCTGCACCCACCAGACAACTCCCAGGCACCAGCCCCAGCCAGCACACACCTTTCTGGTATGGCTGCTTCCAGGATGGCTGCATCTACCAAGGTACTGCTTGACTCCCCCCACCTCCAGTGGGTCCCCCTCCTCCTGCACTTGCTGTGCCACTCCAGGCAGCAGGTAGGGCGGGAATGCCAGGGGGACGCCTGCCAGGCAACAGATGCCCAGCCAGGAAGGGAGGAAGGTGCAGCCATGTGGCTCCTGCCTCAGTGCTCAGGACTCGCGCTTCAGCTCCTGGCTGCCTTCCACCCACTCAGCCACCCGCAGGTGGCTGCTCATCATGCTGGATGGGCAGAGTGGGTGGAAGGTGGCCAGGAGCTAGAGCTGGTACTGGAGCTGCAGCCCTTGCTCTGGGGCATGAGCTGCCTGGCTGCAGCTTCCACCCTGCCTGGCTGGGCATGTAGTGCCCAGCAAACATCCCCACAGATGCTGCCCTACCTGCTGCTTGGAGAGGCACAGCAAGGGCAGGAAGAGGAGGAGGTGGCAGGGCATGCAGTGCCTGGGGGTTGGCACTGGGAGACCAGATTAATTACTTCTGTGGAAACCAGTCCTCTCAGCAAAGCCAAAGTGCTCATGACCCCAGGAGGAAGTGTGCCTCTGCTTCTTAGCAACTGGTTGAAGGAGGCTGTGAAGAGTACTCACTCATAAAGGAGTTAAGAAATAATCTCCCTCAATTGTGTTGGACTCCACTCCCTTAATTCCCACTTCTTCCAACTACTTCTCTTGGATAATTCAACAAATATCTACTGACCCACTGGACTTTCAAGGTGAAAAGGCACAAGTGAACTGCAAAGCCTGGCTTTCCTGGATCTAGTGGAGTTCTCTGGATTGGAAATGGCCAGGAAAAAGACAGGATTTTCCCTGTCCTGCCATGATTTGTCCACCAGGTGGCGCGGGGTACCCTCAGAAACCCGTGCAGTATGTGTTGCAATGAGACCACCAGACCCCAGGTGGAAAGAATCAAATGGTTACGGGTCAGGCAGTTCAAGACTCAGGTTAATTAAAATTACTTTCTGTTGGACTGGATTTTTGGTTGTAGCAGTGGTGGTCTAAGGACATAGGCAGTCCCCCAGGGTTTTAAACTTGGTGTGGTTTTGTAGGGCTGGAGGGCAGGTGCTGCAGATTGGAAGTGCAGGTCACCGGCTGGGTAGGGGGGACAGGGGGTTGTGGGTCAGGAGTGCGGGGCACCGGCAGGGCTGGGGAGGGCAGGGGCTGTGTGCTGGGGGCAGGGTCCATGACAATGGCAGTCCCCCAGGGCACTAGCAGGGCTTGGGGGGCAAGGTCTGTAACATAGGCAGTCCCCCGAGGTTTTAAATTTGATGCTTTTTTTTGTCTCCCAGCAGGAGTGCAGGGCACTGGCAGGGCTGGGCGGGCAGGGGCTGCATATTGGGAGTGGGGGGCAATGGCAGGGCTGGGGGGCAGGGGCTGTGGGACAGAGGCAGGACATGGGCATAATCACTGCTGCCCCCCATAATATACCCCTCCCCCTTCTCCTTCTCCTGCTCCTGAGGGCACCGCCGGGGTTAGCTCACAGCCATGTTCCTCATAGCCGAGGAAGAGTACAGGGTGCACTGCCCCAGGCTGCCACCCCCCACCCCTGCATGCATTCATGCCACAACCCCCAGGCCACAACAGGAAGAGGAGAGTCAGGCACTTTCTCGGGGGCTTGGGTGCTGCTCTTGGGTGTAATGGCCACGTATAACAGTGCCATTGCACCCAGCTCTGGAGCATCCAGCCCTCCCCATGCACTGTTATATGCAGCCATTACACCCCAGAGCTGGGTGCATCTTTGCCCTCCCCATGCACTGTTATATGTGGCCATTACACCCCAGAGCTAGGGCCACCCCATTCTGTGCCTCAGGTGGACAGCCCTGACCACGTGGGCTGTACCAGGAAGGATTTCCAGCTGTAATCCCAGTCCAAAAACCAGCTAGTTCCAGAAAAATCAGAAAAAACAGTTCCAGAAAACAAGACGCTCCCCCCACCCAGCTTCATATGGTAACTTATGCAGGGTGTTCTGCCCTGCCTTTCTCAAGGGATAATGGCCAGTGATCTCACTGACCATTCATTAAAGCCCTTTGAGGTGAGAAATGCTCTGAGCCCCCAGAGTGCATGGTATTCTTCCTGAGAAGGCTGGGGCGCTCTCCCAGACACATCTGACCAAAGTCTCACCCTGTCCAGAGCACAGTTTCTTCATGCCAGGCTACCAACTGGCAGCCCCCCCTCCCAGCCACTATACTACATATAATGGCTTGAATAAGGAAATGTTTTGGGGCTGGGATTAGAAATGGAAATCCTTCTTGGGCCATCCCACACCATGACTTTGTGGCACGTGACTCTCCTGGATATCTCTGGCCAGGGTTTTCCCCGACCCAAAGTGTGGTTTGTGCATGCCAGGATGCCAACTGGCATTCCCACTGTGCTAAGTATATGGACCTGAATAAGGAACTGGCTTTTGGGCTGTGATTATAGCTAGAAATCCTTCTTGGTCAACCCCATGGCATACCTCTGTGCCACCAAGGGACTCTCCTGGACATCTCTGACCGGAGGATTGCCCGGCCCAAAGCACAAGTTAGCCGTGCCAAGCTGCCAACTGATAGCCCCCAGCCACTGTGCTAAGTATAACGACTCGAATAAGGAACCAGTTTTGACTGGGTTTATGATTGGAAATCTTTTTGGGGCCACCCCGCACCATGCCTCTGTTGCACTGGGGGACTCTCCAGAGTCCTGCCTGGCCCAAGACACGGTTTGGCTGTGCCAGACTACTAACTGGCAGCCCCTGCCAAGCACTGTATTAAGTATGTAGACTTGGATAAGGAACTGGGTTTTGGGCTGGAATGACGTCAGGAGATCCTCTTTGGGCCACCCCACCCCATGTCTCTATGCCACCAGGTATTCTCCCAGACACCCCTGACCAGGGTCTTACCTGGCCAAAAGTGCGGTTTGTTCATGCCAAGCTGCCAACTGACAGCCCCTGTGGTGCCACAGAGGCATGGCGTGGGGTGGAACAAGAAGGATTTCCATCTCTAATCCCATCCCAAAAGAAATTCCTTATTTGAGCCTGTATACTTAGTACAGGGTGCATGGGGGGGCTGTCAGTTGGCAGCCCGGCACGCACAAACTGTGCTTTGGGCTGGGCAAGACTGTGGCCAGAGATGTTAACAAGAGTCCCCCGTTGGCACAGAGATCTGTCATGGGGTAGCCCAAGAAGGATTTCTAACTATAATCCCAGCCTAAAATCCAGTTCCTTATTTGGGTCTATATACTTAGCACCGTGGCTGGGGTGCTATCAGTTGGCAGCCTAGCATGGCCAACCCGCGTTTTGGGCCAGGCAAAACTCTGGCCAGAAATGCCCAGGAGAGTCCCGTGGTGGCACATAGGCATTCAATAGAAAGGATTTCAATCTGTAATCTCAGCTCAAAAGACAGTTCTTTATTCGAGCCCATACACTTAATACAGTGGGCATGGGGAAACCATCAGACGGCACCCTGGCACGAACAAATTGGGCCTTGGGCCAGGCAAGACTCTGGTCATAAATGTCCAGGAGAGTCCTCCAGTGCCACAGAGGCATGGTGTGGGGTGGTCTAAAAAGGATTTCCAGCCATAATCCCAGCCCAAAACTAGTTTCGTATTTGAGCCTATATATTTAGTACAGTGTCTGGGGTGCTGTCAATTGGCAGCCTGGCATGGTCAACCTGCATTTGGGCCGGGCAAGACTCTGGTCATAAATGTCCAGGAGAGTCCCCTGGTACCACACAGGCATGATATCAGGTGACACAGAAAGGATTTCAATCTGTAATCCCAGCCCAAAAACCAGTTCCTTATTCAAACCCATATACTTAGTACACTGTGCATGGGGGGCTATGAATTGGCAGCCTGGCATGAACAGTGCTTTAGGCCAAGCAAGACTCTGATCAGAGATGTCTGGGAGAGCCCCTCGGTGGCACAGAGTCATGTTGTGGTGGGGGTCTAAAAAGGATTTCTATCTCTAATCCCAGCCCAAAAGAAATTCCTTATTTGAGCCCATGTACTTATCACAGTGTGCATGGTGGGCTGTCAGTCAGGCCACGCTTTGGGCCATGCAACACTGTGGTCAGAGGTGTCCAGAAGAGTGCACTGGTGGTACAGAGGCATGGTGGGGGTGGGGAGGCAAAAAGGATTTCCAGCCATAATTCCAGCCCAAAAGTCAGTTCCTTATTCGGGTCCATATACTTAGTACAGTGGACATGGGAGCTGTCAGTTGGCAGGCTAGCGGGATCACACTGTGCTTTGGACTGGGCAGGACTGCAGTCAGAGTTCTTTGGGACAGTCGCACTGTGGCATTGGCACAAAGTTTGAGGTGGCCCATGAAGTACTTTGCCCCATAATCCCATCCTAATCTGATCTTCATTTAGGGCTCTGTACTTGATGCAGGATATTAATATACATATTATGTGGTAAATATGCATAGCTAATGAATTTCTATGTCTTTAGAATGTGTTATTCATTAATAAGAAGCTTTTATTGGATCTAGATTAGCTTTGAAAAAGGAACCAGGAATAAGAAACTGGGAATAAGGAACAAACTGCAGCCTCATGAACCATTTTACATGTTGCTTTGGCCGCCCGAAAACAGGAATGGGGATTTGTCTCTGTGGACTGCTTGCTAAATCTAAGACCGTGAGCTTCCTCCCTTCCTAACGGAGTAAACAACAAGAAAACAAGAATATTGCTGGCCCTAGAAGAGTCACATCACAGAAGCCTGCTTCTAGAAGAGGAAACGATATGGTTTATTGAACTGGGCTGGTTTTTGTCCAAACTCCTGTGGGAAGTCACATTCGGATGTCTGCCCCAACGCACAGGCTGATGAAAGAATTGTAACCTGGGTTGCAGGAAACCAGAATTGACATGCAAATGTGAAAATGCTGATAGGACAATGCGCTACCATTTCATAGATTTCATAGACATCAGGGCTGGAAGGGACCTCGGAAGATCATCGAGTCCAGCCCCCCGCCCAAAGGGCAGGAAGTCAGCTGGGGTCATAGGATCCCAGCAAGATAAGCATCCAGTTTCATCTTGAAGGTGTTCAATGAAGGTGCTTGAACCACCTCCGGTGGCAGGCTGTTCCAGACCTTGGGGGCTCGGACAGTAAAGAAATTCTTCCTTATGTCCAGCCTGAAATGGTCTTGAAGTAGTTTGTGACCATTCGACCTCGTCATCCCTTGGGGCGCTCTGGTGAACAAACGTTCCCCCAGATACTGGTGATCACCCCTGATAAACTTGTAGGTGGCCATCAGATCACCCCTGAGCCTACACTTTTCCAGGCTAAAATGCCCCAGGGCTCTCAGCCTGTCATCGTAGGGTCTGCTTCCCTGACCTCTGATCATGCGCGTGGCTCTTCTCTGGACTCTCTCAAGCTTCTCCACATCCTTTTTGAATTGTGGAGCCCAAAACTGGAAGCAGTACTCCAGCTGTGGCCTCACTAAGGCCGAGTACAGGGGGAGAATGACGTCCCGGGATTTTCATCATTTTTTTTTGTTTTTGCAGATTTTTCTTCTGTATTGACTTCAGCAGTTTCAGCTTCTGCCTTTCATTTCAGAACAGTACCTTTTAGCAATAAATACCAATCCATTTTCATCCTGTAATAGCATGAAAAATATTGAACTCACCAGCAGAATAAGCTGTACTGCACAAATGTTTCTTGCTAAGTGGGTACTTTACATAGGTTTTTCACCAGTTCCAAGGGACGCCCCTGCCCATTATGGGACAGGAAGGCCTGGGTGAGGGAGATTCCTTACCCTCCATTAATGCTGACCTCAGGAAGGAACATCTTGAGAGGCTGGACACCTTCAAGTCATTCGACCCTGACAGTTTACACCCCAGGGTACTCAAGGAGCTGGCAAGCATCATAGCTCAGCCCCTGGCACGGATCTTTGAGAACTCCTGGTGCTCTGGTGAAGTGCCCGAATCGAAGGCTTTTTTGAAGTCAGGATATATGACATCAATCTCTTCTCCCTTGTCCAGGTGATAGGTCACCTGGTCGTAGAAGGAAATGAGATTGGTCAAGCAAGACCTACCCGCAACAAACCCGTGCTGGCTATCCCTTAAGATGTTGGCGTCGGCCAGTCCATTAAGGATGGCCTCTTTAATAAACTTTTCTAAGATCTTCCCCGGGATAGAAGTCAGGCTGATGGGCCTATAGTTAGCTGGATCCACTTTCCTCCCTTTCTTGAAGATAGGCACCACATTGGCCTTCTTCCAGTCTTCGGGCACTACACCAGAGCGCCAAGAGTTTTCAAAGATCCGTGCTAGAGGCTGGGGTATGATGCTTGCCAGCTCCTTGAGTACCCTGGGGTGAAGATTGTCAGGGCCGGCTGACTTGAAGGTATCCAGCTTCTCAAGATGTTCCTTCACAAAGTCAGCATTAAAGGAGGGCAGGGGATCACCCTCACCCGGACTTCCCGGCCCTGTAGCGGGCATGGGAGTCCCATGGGACTGATGAAAGACTGACGCAAAGTACCTATTTAATAGGTTGGCTTTTTCCTGGGCGTCAGTTGTCAGTTGCCCCATCTGGTTCAGCAGGGGTCCAA
>NW_005842781.1:60948-69196 GCF_000455745.1 Alligator sinensis | reverse complement strand
TTATTGTCCTTGATGCTCAAAGCTAGCTGGAGTTCAGTTGCAGCCTTGGCTTTCCTGGTCTGCTCCCTGCAGGACCGGTCCAGTGCAGAATAATCCTCCTTGGAGGTGACTCCCATCCTCCACCCTTTGTAGGCCTTTCTTTTTAGCCTCAGCAGATCTGCTAGGTCCCTGGAGAGCCACTATTTAACATCTCCCCCCAAAAGCAGACCGGGGGTCCTTGGACTCTGCAGCATAACATGATGACTCTATGAGGAAAAAAAGCTCAATTAAAAGAGTGTGCTACAGTTATACATGGCTATTATAAAGTGCATGGCAGCACCCAAGCCGCACAGAGAGAGCCTGACTCTCCTCTCCCTGCAGTGGCCTGGGGGTTGTGGCATGTATGAAGAGGGCTGAGATACACCCCAGAGCTGGGTGCAATGGCCACATAAAACAGTTTAGCACAGCCCTCACCATACATTGTTATACGTGGCCATTACATCCCAAAGCTGGGTGCATCACAGCATCCAAGCCCCACAGAGAGCACCTGACTCCTCTCCCCACAGTGGCCTGGGGGTTGTAGCATGAGTGTGCCAGGCCGGGGGGTTCCCAGGTGTGAGCTATGCCCACTGCTCCCCAGCCCTGTCGGTGCCCCTCGCTCTCAACCCCCATCCCCCTGCACACCCCCAGCCCTGTCGGTGTCCCTCACTACTGACCTGCTCCTCCAGCCCTACCAGTGTCCCTCACTCCCAACCCACAGACCCCTGCCTCCCCAATAGTCTTGCCAGTGCCCCTCACTCCAGACCCAGAGACCCCTGCCCCCTCAATAGTCGTACTGGTGCCCCTCCCTCCAGACCCCCAGTGCCCCTCACTCCCAACCTGCAGCCCCCTGCCCCCCGAGCCCTGCCAGTGCCTCTCATTCCCAGCCAACCTGCAGCCCCCAGCCCTACTGGTGCTCCTCACTCCTGACCCGCAGCCCCTGCCCTCCAGCCCTGCTGGTGCCCCTCACCCCTGCTCAGGTTCCCCTAGCTCTGCAGTGTAACAGCCATACATAACAGTGCATGGGAAGGGTGAAGAGACACCCAGCTCTGGGGTGTATCAGCTGCATATAATAGTGTATGGGGAGGGCTGAGAGACACCTCAGAGCTGGGTTCAATGGCCACATATAACAGTTTAGCACAGCCCTCACCATACACTGTTATACATGGCCATTACACCCTAGAGCTGGACGCATTGCAGCACCCCAAGCCCACCAGAGAGCACCTGACTCTCCTCTCCCCACAGTGGCCTGGGGAGCACATGGGGGGGCTGGTGCCAGGCGCAGGCAGCACCCCCTGCCACCAAGCCCTACCCCTGCCCCTCACTCCTGACCTGCAGTCCCCTACCCCCACAGCACTGCTAGTGCCCCTCACTCCCAACCCACAGCCTCCTACCCCCCAGCCCTGCCAGTACCCCTCACTCCTGCCCTGCCCCCCCAATCCTACCCCTGCCCCTCACTCCTGACCCACAGACCCCTACCCCCCAATAGTCCTGCCAGTGCCCCTCACTCCCGACCTGAAGCCCCCTGCCCCTCCAGCCCTGCCAGTGCCTTTCATTCCTAGCTAACCTGCAGCCGCGAGCCCTGGAGAGAAACAATACAGGATCAATCATGTTCCACTGCAAGGCTCCTAATTGTGTTGATGTGTGAAAAAACACCATTTGGAGGAGCTTAATTCTTTCTGGCCACATCACAAGCCTTCATTATGGGAGGTAGATATGTTTGATGGCATGGCCTAAAAAATAGTCTGATAAATTCATTTAAATAAAGCACATAAGCCCATGGTGTTGTGGTTCTCAACTTTTCTAGACTCAAGTTCCTCCTTGTTATACCCAAAGGTGACCCTTGGAAAACACCAACATCATTTTTACTCATTTTTAGACTAAGGGGGGTAGGGGAAAGAGCAATGTCCTGTTGCAAAGAACTCAGAAAAGCTACAGCAGGGAAGGATGGATTTAACTCTATGTATGACTGTTTGAAACCTCTGGGTTTATCTTGCAAATCATGTTTGCACATTAGACAGTCACAGGGTGGATCTACACAAGATTTTTAAGGCACAGTAGTATAATTATTGTTCCCATAATAATTATGCACTGTTATCGTCACACATCTGCACGTGCGCTCCCATTAGGTGGGAGTAAACTAATTTACTCAGCAGCAGGATAATACTTGTAAATACAAGTACCATCCTTCTGCAGAGTAAAAAACTCCACAGCAGTGCACGTGTAGATGCTGCCCCGGCTGGCTGTGGCTTGAGTGCTTCAGTGCGGAGCTGCCTGCCTGCTGTGTTTCATGAGACTAGGCAAGATGCAAAGAACACATGAAGTCGCTACAGGGCACCTCATCCCACTGAGACAGAGGGAGCTGAACAGCCTGGGAGCTGATATAGCTCTTTTCAGCCAGCATTGTGTACGAGCATGGCTACTGGCCTGGTGGATAATGGGCTGAATAGTGGAACATCTAGAATTAAGAACGTAGGAATTGCCATTTACCGAGTCAGACCACGCGTCTGTCTTGCCAAGACTTCTGTGTCCCACTGAGGCAAAGAGCAGAGGCTGGAAGGCAGAGTGAAGTGGGTCTGACCAGGGTTTTTCTCACTCTTCCTCTCCCAATTGTAGCCTCCAGCATTTAAGGTCTAGGAAGCTCTGATTCAGAGGCTGTGTCCCTCACTCGCATGATCAATAGTTATGGGTGTCCCTTTCCTCCAAGAATGTGACCCATCTCTTTGTGATTCTGGCTAAACTCTCAGCTTCTACCACATCTGGTGGCAACGAGTCCCAGATGTTAATGACACATGGGAGGAAACAGAACTTCCTTTGCTTCACCTTAAACTTGCAAGCTACTAGATTCCTTCATGACCCATAGTTCTTGTATGGGGAGAGGCGGTCATCTCTATTGACTTTCTCTTCACACTTTTGTATTTTGTAAGCCCTTATCATTTCCCTCCTCAAGCATCAATTCTTCTGAACTGAACAGGCCTGTCCTCTTTCATCTCTCTTCCTATGGCAGAGTCTGAAAAAGAACTTCTTTTTGGTTGTTTTAAACTTAGTCCCTGCTAGTTTCATTTATTGACCCCTAATTCTTATATTATCATAAAAAAGGGGAGACGGTCATTCACCCCTTTGGAGTGAAGAGAGATTAGCAGGAATCAGGGAGAAGATAATGAGCCACAAAGTCAAGATGGACCCATGGTCTGACTCAGTAAATGGCAGTTCCTATGTTCTTAATTCTTGACTTCTACGATTCAGCCCATTACCCAGCAGGCCATTAGCCATGTTCGTACACAACGCTGGTTGGAAGAAGGAACTGTATCAGTCCCCAAGCTGTACAGCTGACTCTCTCTTAGCGGGATGTGGTGCCTTCCAGTGGCCTCAGGTGTTCTTTACATCTTCCCTAGTTGTGTTACAGCTGCAAAGAGCAGATGCTGAAGGGGAGTGAACAGGGTCTGACCAGGGTTTTTTCTGCTGTTCCTCTCTCACTTGCAGCCTTCAGCCTCAAACTTTCCACTCCCAGAGCCCTACAGCCCAGAGGGCAGGTCTGGTACCAAGCCAAGTCTCCCCAGAGTGGCAACCCCATGCAAACAGCCTCAGAGCAAGTGCCAGCAGCCAGTTCACAGGGCACGAGTCAGGTGTAAGGGGGGATAGGGTAGGGATCCCTATGAACTGAGGCTGCCTTCCTGGGGCAGGGGCAGTAGCTCCTCCAAAAGTACCTTTCCTTACTGCCCCCAGGCACCCCAGGAAGCACAACCAGCCCCCCACACGCCAAATAATTAAAAACATGAGACTTTAATTTTCTTAAGTACTTTTAAAAACATTTCTTCTTCTTGACTAATTTTTTATTCTATCCTTCAGTGGCTGACTTCCTGCCCTTCACCACCATCCCCCACCCCCATTTCCTTTCTACCTCTCATTACCCCCACCCCTATCTCTCTCACACCCTCACTTGGAGCAGGGAGAGAAGCCTGCCCTCGCTCATCAGCCCTGCAGGGGCAACTCCCCCAGCTCACCAGCCCTCTGTAGTGGCAAGTCCCAGTTGGGCAGTGGGGGACAGAGAGGAGAAGCCACTGATGGAGGCAAGAGGAACAGACCAGCCCCATGGGCCTAGGCCCTGACCAGTGTGTGGAGCTACAAGTGGGGATGTTCCCAGTGCGGCTGCAGCCAGCCAGGTGCTGTTCTGCTCCCCTCATCTCCACCAACAGCTCCTTCTGCCCCACTGCACTGCCCCAGACAGAGGGAAAGGTTCACCCAAGTGGATCCCGCCTGAGTTGAGGGAAGAAGAGGAGCACTGGGAACAACCCCGCCAGAAGCTACACCTGCTGGTTGGAGCCCAGGCTGGTGGGCAGGGTACCGGAGCAGGCTGGAGTGGGTCTCAGCCCCAAATGGAGCACCACGGGGGCAGTTGCAGACTGGATCCAATCAGCTGGTGAGCCCATCCCTGATCTATAAGGTGTGATGACATCCAAACATACCAATCTGCCACGCTTCCCCAGGGGATAAATGGAGTTCAGCACCCAGTAGTCACAACTCACCCTGCATCCCGTGTATCATCATCTCCTCTCACTCACTCAGCTCCCGAGAAGTGGAGACAGGTCTGCCCCTGGAGCACCTGCTGCTCCAACCAGAGGAGTGACTTCCCCAGAACTAGTTCACTCATCCCCTGGGGATGGGTCCCAGTCTCAGGCACTAGCAGTAAAAACAAATTATTTTCCAAGTCAACAGTCTCATAGTTTCATAGTAGCTAAGGGTCAGGAGGGACCTGAACAGATCATCTCGCCTGACCCCCTGCCACAGGCAGGAATGAATGCTGGGTTCACAAGACCCCAGACAGGTGATCATCCAACCTCCTCTTGAATTTGCCCAAGGTAGGGGCGAGGACCACTTCCCTGGGAAGTTGGTTCCAGATTTTGGCCAAAGAGCATGAACTCTTTGTGGCAGGGACAGGCTCTTTGGCTCTGTGGTAGTGCAGTGCCAGGACAAAAGGTTCCTAGCCCATCTGGTGAGGACTCCTGGTGACTGCAACATTAATGATTACACCTGTGATGGGCTAGCTGGCAGTGACCTAGCCCAGGGGTTTTGAAAGGGCAAAAGATGATTGGAGGACTCGGGATTCCCTTTCCTCACCAATCTGGTAATGATTTGGCCCAGGGGTTTTGAAGGGGTAAGGGATGATTGGAGGACTTGGGATTCCCTTTCCTCACCAATCAGGCCCCAGAGATTCACCCCTCATGTCCCCTGATTGGCCTCTTGGGTCACCTGGAGGGGGATAAAAGGGGCAGCAGGGCTGACTCAGGGAAGGGACCAGTGAGGGACCATGAGGAAAGAGCTGAGCCAGCGGGGTGGGAGCAGTTGCCCCAGAAGAGCCTGAAGGAGCAGGCCCCGCAGGCAGCAGTGGGACCCTCAGCAGCGCGGTGTGTGGCCAGCAGGAGAGGTGTCCTGCTGGGCTCCAGGATCCCCTATGAGAGGCTGTGGGCAGCAGGGGAGGGTTCGTGGTGATCCCCTATGAGAGGCTGTGGCCAGCAGGAGAGGCTTCCTGCTTCAGCAAGGATCTGAACAGAAACCTGAGAGGTTCCCAGCCCTGCTTCCAGCTCCTCCAATCAGAAGTCAGGCAGCTCGATGTGAGGCCGGGGCTCCTGGAAGGTCAAGAGCCCTAGTAGCTTGGAGCAGGGCCAGCATTGATGGCTGTGTGGCAGTGTTCTTGCCTACCATGTGGGAGATCTGAGTTCAAGTCCTAGCTTTGGTGACTTGGGTTGAGTGATCTAGTTTGTTGAATCCTGCCCCTTGGGGCATTGTGGTGTCCACTATACCCCCTGATTATGCCTGTTATGTTCCCAGTATTGTTCCCTCATTAAAAGGTATATGGTTAAGTCCCCAGTGGTGGTCTGGCTCTGCTCTACAGGGGGAGGAGAGTCCCTACACCTCCCACAGCGCGTGTGCACCTGCTTTGATCCCTTCAATTGGAGAGGGGGTACCTCTTGGAGTACCACCTGGGTTACATACCTAATAAACAGCAGCCAGACAATAGAAGGAGGAAACCATTTGTGGGTGTTTTTCAATGCCTCAAACATGTTTTTCTTCTTGTCAGGCTGTTGATTGCTATTTTAACCATGCCTTGATATGATTAATTTTTTTTCGTTGTTGTAGCACATGAGAGGCCACTTGCAGAGCTGGGACCATTGTACAAGCAATGTCCCAATGCAGACTAAACATGAGTTTGGGTTGTAGAGCAGAGCAGAGACTGTTTGACTTGTGCCAGGTTTCTGGGATTTCTTGGTTGCCACATGGTGGGGAATTCATTTCCTTAGAAGCATTGGGTGTTGCAAGCCAGGCTGGGGATTTGGATTGGGTGACCACCCATCCCTAATTAGGTGAGACAGATTGAGGGCCCCTATAGTGAGGGAAGGAGTGGGCCTGGGCCTGGGCCTGGGCCTGGGGGCACTGCCAAGCCGGGCTGGGGCTGGGGCGGAGAGCCGAACAGAGCCACGGGCAGCATCCGAACCCCAAGCCTCTGGGCTTGGGTCTGCACGTAGGATGCCCGCCAAAGAATTTGGAACTATCTGAAGCCCCAGGCAGGGGTGGAGGATGCTTGCTGGTAGCAGGGCCACATATAATTCTTGAATAACTCACAAATTTGGAATTGATTTGGCTGATTTGACTTGGGCCACAAAAAAAGGGCTGAGGGTCTGGACTAACTCCCCCCAGAGGTGGTAGTCACCTACCCTAGCAATCTTCAAAAAGTGTCTTGATGCCCACCTTGCTGGGGTCATCAGATCCCAGCAGTCTTTCCTGCCCAAGTGCAGGGGTGCTGGACCTGATGATCTTGTAAGGTCCCTTCCAGCCTGTAACATCTATGAAACTATGTCACAAGTCTACTGCTGTGCTCCTGTTAGGCTGGAGTAAACTAATTTACTCTGCAGCAGGATAGTAGTTTTTGAGGCGTACATGCTGCCCTGGTTGGCTGGGGCAGTTTGGAGACTGCCTGCCTACCTGCCTTGTGACATGAGCCTGGGCAAGATGTAAAGATCAGATGAAGCCACTAGAGGGCACCACATCCTACTGAGAGAGAGCCTCCTGGGCACCGATACAGCTCCTTTCAGCCAGCATCGCCTACAAGCAGGGATAATGGCTTGGTGGGTAATGGGCTGAATAGTGGAACATCAAGAATTAAGAACATAGGAACTGGCATTTACTGAGGCAGACGGTGGCTCCGTCTTGCCAAGGCTTCTGTGTCCCGCAGCAGCAGAGAGCAGATGCTGGAAGGCAGAGTGAACTGGGACAGTCCAGGGTTTTTCCCACTGTTCCTCTCCCACTTGCAGCCTCCTTCATTTAAGGCAGCAGTTTTCAAATTGTGGGGCACGTGCCCACTGCTGCCACCAAGAACTGAGCATGTAAAGGGATGTTGGGGGTTGAGGGGATAGGTGCCATGGTCTGGGATCAGGAACCAGTGGGTTTCCTCTTGCAGGCTGGCAGCATTCCAGCCCGCAAGGGGCATTTGGGACCAGAAGGCAGGGGGTGCCGCAAGCATGTGCGCATCCACACGCATGCACGTGCCTGGAAAATACATCTGGGCACCATGGAGAGCTGCTCCCTACAAGCAAGTCTATGGGGGGGGGTGGGGGCAGGGGGGTACAAGAGGGGCTGGGAGGGGGCAGATAGAGGCCCCCATGGTGAAGGAGGGAGTAGGACAGGGACTGGGAGTGCTGCACAGGCAGGGCAGAGCATGGGGTGTTGCAGATTTGTCCGTCACTTTGGGGTGGGTTCATTTATTAGTTACGTTTTTGGGGTTTCGGTAATTCTATCAATGTGTCGTTTGTGTTACTTGTGTTTCTATATGAAGTATATCTCTCCTTTCTGCAAGTCCTCACCCCTGATGGAGCTACCTTGCAGGGTCTAGTTTCAGTGGGGCTGGGTTCCTCCAGCTACTGAATCAATCGAACACACACACACACACACCCCCCACATCTGAGTCAGGCCGGGTTACTCAGCATTTTCAGGCTGATGCCCTCATGCGCCCCAAATTCAGTACAGGAAGAGAATACATCTGAGCTGGCTGGGTCAGTCAGCATTTACAGGCTGACCCCCTAATGCCACCGCTCAGCACAATAGGACAATCAATGAAACACATTCAGACACACACACAGGTTAATAAGGTACCTCTGAGTGGGCAGGGTTCCTCAGCACTTCCAAGCTGACATCCTCATGGGCCCTGGCTCAGCACATCCCTTATTTCAGCAGG
>NW_005842781.1:60191-60923 GCF_000455745.1 Alligator sinensis | reverse complement strand
CATACACGCATGCTAACTGGGTATGTCTGAGCAGGCTGGGTCTGATCAGCACTTTCAGATGATACCCTCATGCTCCTCAAAACTCAGCACATCCCAATCTATTGTCATGTGTCCTAAGTGATGAGCAAACCCCACAGGATCTTTGGGCTTTTCAGGCATCTTTGGCTTAGATAAAAGAAGCATTGCTACAGAGCAGGTGGGGAGGTAGAGGAGAAGGAAGAGTAAATGAGGTTGAGAGAGAGTATAGCAACCAGCTTGACTATAAAAATCATTTTATTGCCAGGTATATGAAACTTATGATGATACTAGTAGTAATAGCCATACAAGGGGAAAAAAACAAAAGTTACAATATTACACCATTTCAGTTAGGTATTTGGGGAAGTGTAACTCAAGTTGGATCAGCACAAGTCAGGTTTAGAAAGCTGTACCTGGAGGAGAGAGATTGAATCAAGTCTGAGGTTTAGAAAGTGGGCTTAAATAAAAGAGGAGGGGGAGAGGGAGAGAGAGAGAGAGAGACTTGGGGTCTCACCACTCCCAGGTTCCCAGGTGTTCGTGGAGCTTGCAGACAAGCTGTTCAGCTGCGGGTCCAAGGTGCTTTGAGACAAGCAGAGCCTCTAGCATGATCAGTGAGGGTATTCATGCAGGAAAGGAGAAGGTGAAGTCCCAGCTGGAACTGGGGCAGCATTTGGATCCAAGCCCCAGAACAGAGACTGAACTTCGGGTACTTTTTGT
>NW_005842781.1:47703-60180 GCF_000455745.1 Alligator sinensis | reverse complement strand
CTCAAGGGAGAGCACTAGGTTTGTTTATGAGAAATGATGGCTTATGTGCTGGATAATAGAAACTGCTCACTCCTGGCTATGGGTGGCATTATTCTGAGGGAGCTCACAATACAGACAGGCAGACTCAGTGTTTTGGGTACCAATAAAGGAGTCATTACTAGAATTGGTTTGATAACTGCTGAGCTGGGTGTGCACAGACGTGGACTGATTAGCATTTGGAGCAGGGATCCCCCATCATGCAGTGCTCCCCTGCTTCTCTGGTCCCAGAGTTCAGTGCAGCCCTTGCCTTGGAATCTCTGTTCTCCATCCTGAATGCTACTGAAGATTCATTCTTGTCCCATCTCTCATGTAAATGAGACCAGGAGAGTTGCTTCACTCCTATCACCTTGTCTAGAGGGGTTTAGGTGCATCTCCTAAAAAAGTCCTTCTTCTGATCAGTTCTGGTTCAGGCAGAGGTGGACAGGGCCACGGGTGGTGAGTCCTTCATGAGTCAGACAGAGCTGACAGGTAATAGGGGCCAGGGCATGGAGCAGGACAGAGTCATGGGCATCTCATCCATGTGGTGGGGGCAAGTGCCCCCCCCCCCCCATCTGTGCACAGGGCAGGTGGATGCAGGCTGCCTGCTGCAGGCTTGGGGCTTCCCAACCTGCTGCCTTCCATCTGGAGGTCCTGCGGTGGCCACACCGCTGTGGCAAGGTGCCCCCTGCCTGCCTGGCAGCAGTGGAGATGGCAAGCAGGGTGTTGTACCCCTTGCTGCTGGGCTGGCAGGGAACGAGTGGCTGCTGTGGGACTCCCGAGTAAAAAGCAGCAGGGCAGGAAGCCTCAACCAGGCAGCCCAAATCTGACTCTACTCCACTCCACTTAGCTCTTGTCCAGCAGTGGCAGCGAGCACAAACAAATTTGTAACTCAAAAGGGGGGTTCAGCTGAAAAAGTTTGAAAACTGCTGATTTAACACCTAGGAAGCTCTGGTTCAGAGGCTGTACCCCTCACTCCCATACTCAATAGCTATGGATACCCCTTTCCTCCAAGAATGTGTCCAATCCCTTTGTGAATCTGGCTAAACTCACAGATTTACAGAAGTTTTAGGGCTGGAAGGGACCTTGCGAGAGCATTGGGTCCAGCCACCCTGCTCTGGGCAAGAAAGACTGCTGGGGTCAAATAACCCCAGCAAGGTGTACGTCCAGTCTCCAGTTGTTTCCTGGGTATATCTACAATTAAACCAGTTTGCAGTTAAGCTTCATTCCACCTCACCCACCCAATAATTCCAATGCTTTGCAGCATGTTAAGTGGCAATGAGGTGACCAATCTGGGGACAGAGCCGAGCACTCAATCTCCACTTTCATTTGGGCTGGACACCGTCTACTTTGGCAGGCTGGATCCTCTTATTCTCGCCCTGCTGGAAGCACAGGTAAAGTCTCCCAGCACTCTCTGGGAAACAACCTGCACAGAGAGCCACGGCCTCTCCGCAGAGAAAGCCATGGCTGCACAGGGACTAGGGCCTGCTCCGAGCCCACCTGGGAAGCACTAGATGCTCACAATTGTACCTGGGAACTCCTGGTGGGAACACAGATACTGACAACGGGGCCTCGGAGAAGGTCAGTGTTTTGAACTTAACTTCCTTGCATTTGCCTCCTCAGATGAAATTAAATATTACCTTAAATGTACTGAGACATATGTCAGAGACCTTATGAACTCCCATCAAGAAGCAACACATCAAGAGTGTTCCACTGCAAAGCTTCTAATAGTGTTGAGGAGTCAAAAAACACCATCTGGAAGAGCTTAAATCTTTTCCCAACCACATCATAAGACTTCAGTATGGGAGGCAGGTGTGCTTGATGCATGGCATGAACAATAGCTTGATGTATTCATTTCAATAAAGCACATAGGCCCATGGTGTTGTGGTTCTCAACTTTTCTAGATTCAAGTTACAGACACAAGGGTAATCCTTGGAAAACACCAGGTTTGTTTTCACTCATTTTTTGACAGCATAGGGGTGGGGGTGGAGCAGTTTTTCCCGTTGCAAAGAACTCAAAAAAGCCACAACAGGGCAAATGGTTTTAACACTATGGATGCCTTGTTGAAATCTCTGAGCTCATCTTGTGAATCATGTTTGCACACTAGGGAATCACAGGGCACAACTACACAAGACATTTACTGTGCAATGGAATAATTAGCTACACAGTGAATGTCACGCATCTACATGTGCATTACTATCAGGCTGGAGTGAAAAAAACTCTGCAGCAGCACATGTGTAGATGTTGCCCTGGCTGGCTGGGGCAAGAGGGTGCTTCAGTGAAGGGGCAGCCTGCTTCCTGTGACATGAGATTGGGAAAGATGCAAGGAACACATGAAACCACTAGAGGGGACTAGATGATACTGCCGCAAGCTGAATAGCCTGGGGACTAATACTGCTCTTTTCAGCCAGCATTGTATACAGCATGGCTAATGACCTGTGAGTAATAATGGGCTGAATAGTGGAACATCACAATTTCAGAACATAGGAACTGCCATTTACTGAGTCAGACCATGAGTCCATCTTGCCAAGGCCTCTGTCCCAACAGGAGAAGAAAGCAGATGCTGCAAGGCAGAGTGAACCGGATCTGGCCAGAGTTTTTCCAACTCTCTCTCCCCCGCTTGCACCTCCAGCACTTAAGGTCTAGGGAGCTCTTACGCAGAAGCTGTGCCCCTCGCTCCCATGCTCAATAGCTACAGATGCCCCTTTCTTCCAATCCTTTTGTGAATTTGGCAAAACTCTCAACTTCTATTACAGCTGGTAGCAATGAGCCCCACTTTAATGACACACTGGGGGAAACAGAACTTCCTTTTCTTCGTTTTAAAATTTGCAGCCTACTAGATTCCTTTTATGATTCCTGGTTCTTGTATGGGGACAGTCAATAATAAATCTCTATTGACTCTGTCTTCATACTTGTTTGCAAGCCCTGAGTCCCCCATCGTCTTTTTTCCTAAACTGAATAGGCCTGGCTTCTTTTATCTCTCCTCCTATGTAAGAGAGTGAAAAAGAACTTTTTTTGTTTTAAACTTAATCCCTGCTAGTTTCATTTGTTGACCCCTGGTTCTTATATTATCATTAAAAAAAGGGAGAGAGGCCTTCACCCCTTTAGAGTGGACAGACATTAGCAGGAATCAGGGAGAAGATAATGAACCAGAAAGTCAAAACAGACTTGTGGTCTCAGTAAATGGCACTTCCTATGTTCTTAAGTCTTGACGTTCCACTATTCAGCCCATTACCCACTAGGCTATTATATGTGCAGGTACATAATGCTGCTGAAAGTAGCTATAAGAGTCTCCAGGCTGTTCAGCTCGCTCTCAGTGGGATGTGGTCCCCTTTAGTGGCTACACGCATTCTTTGCATCTTGCCCAACCTCTTGTCACACAGCAGCAGAGAGCAAGTGCTGAAAGGGAGTGAACAGGGTTTTTCCCTCTGTCCCTCTCTCACTTGCAGCCTCCAGCCTCAATCTTTCCACCCCCTGAGCTCTACTGCCCAGCAAGCAGTTCTGGTACCAAGCCAGCTCCTGTTGCTGCCCCTGAGGTTGTAACCTTCCCTCCCCCAGAGGTGCAACCCCATGCAAACAGCCTGAAAAGTAGATGCCAGCTAGCCAAGTCACAGATGGGTCCAGGAGCAGAGTCTGGGGAAGTGGGGAGTAGGGAACAGGGTAGGCACCCAATTGGGTCCCCATGAGCGGAGACTGCCTTCCTGGGGCAGGCATAGCAGCTTCTCCAGAAGTGCCTTTTCTCACAACTCCCAGACACACCAGGAAGCACAACCAGCCCTCCCAATGCACACACCTCAAACACCACACAAGATTAATTTTTCCTCTTTTTCAATGTTTCTTGTCTTTACGTATTTTATCTTTCAATAGCCAACTTACTTAATTTCACCCCCATTTCCTTTCCATCTCTCACTACTCCCCCCACACCACCACCCATCTCTCACACCCCCACCTAGAGCAGGGATAGAAACCCGTCCTGACTCCCCAGCCCTGCAGAGAAAACTTCCCCCTACTCACTAGCTCTCCAGAGTGGCAAGTCCCAGCTGTGCAGTGTGGGGCAGGCAGGAGACAATTTCTAGCCTTTAGGTGCAACTGCTGCAAGTTGAAGCTAGCACTAATGAGCAGTGCAAAATGCAATGTGCAACAAGGCCCAATAGGCATTTGAACCCGTGAAACTCCTCCACACAAAAGGTAGAGGAGTGGGAGTCTGAAACTTGTCTCAACCATGAGGATAGATCCTGGGGAGCCTGACACCACCCCACCCCCTCCCAATGGCAGTGAGTTTGCCTGTGTATTTTATGCTGTACACAGCTTTCCCTAGTAATGTTTAGTGATGAACAATATCCCACTAAACTGGCATATAGCACAAAGGAACTTGCTTTGCCTTCTCTTGTACTTCTCCAAATAAAAACACCCTGCCATATCCAACAAGATGGGGTCCTTCCTGCTGCCTCCTTAGCTGCAGGTTGGGGGCAGGGGCACAAAATATAGACCAGAGGCCTAACCTGGGGCAGCAGGGAAGGGAGACAGGACTCCATGGAGCTGGTGTGCAAGTGAAAAAGGAGCAGGTCACAAAAGGGGTGCAAGGGAGGCAGTAGGCAACAGGCAGCCTGGGGGACATTGCCCAGCAATGCCAGGTAGCCGAGACCTGGACAGGGCTAAGAGGGGGAAATGAGACGGGGGTACTGAGAGCACTGGAGGGGACCCCAGACAGGGGAGGAGGCAGGTCCCAGGAGAGGATCACCATTCCCCTTCTCATAAAACTGAGGCTTTGTCTGTGCCAAGAGGCCGACTAGACCCAGCCAGGCTGCAGCAGTACAGGGCTGCATCTGGGGAGACTGAGACAGGTGGCATGACCAAGGCTGCCCAGGGAGAGTCTGTGGCAGAAACTCTTCCAAGTTTAGGGAGGAAGTGCATACTATACCAGAAAATACAGTATCTTGTGTTTGCGGGCAGAGTGAAACTGACCTTCCCTCCATTCTCCTACCCAGGTTCCTTAATCACAGCCAAACCCCTGTCGTGGGACTAGGCCAGGCCAGGATTGAGGCCAACGCACCTTGAAGCCCCAGGAACTAGTCCTGCGATGACAGCTCCACCTCAGCAGGGCTGTTAAAGATGCATTCGTAGCCCTCCCTGGCACGGATACCTGGAAACACAACAGCTGTGGTGACATCTAAGCCTGCAAGGAGCTACAGACAGCAGCTTAGAAAGGAAGCATACTCCCCAGAATGCTACCAGTTCACCTGGGAAATGGAGGCATGAGGCACCATGCCCAGAGAAGGAAGCATATGGCATGGGTGAGGAAACTGTGGCACAGGGAGGTGACCCAAGTGGCCCCAGATCACACAGGGTGTCAGTGGCAGAAACAAAACCCAGGTGTCCTGTGAGGCTGAACCCCAGAGCATCCTGGCTCAGGCTTTCTGGGTGTCCACAACTGTGAGCAGAGGTCGCCAGCCCTGCAGCCTGCTGTAGCCCCAGCATCTGAGTCACCACCGCAGTGGACCTCCTGGCTGATCCTGCACCCCAGGTATCCAGCTGGGAGCCACAGCACCCCCTCGTGCCTGGGCCTGGCAGGACACCCACCCCTCATCCCCATTCTTCAATGGCAGGAAGCAAGGACGCTCCAGGTGGCCACAGCTGCTATAGCAGCCATATTCCTAGCCTGGGCAAGACGCAGGACAAGGGTGCCTGTAGTGTCTTCACCCAGCATTGCATCTTCTTCCAGTCATTCTTCTGATTCCTGGTTGCTGTATCCAGGGAGCCTAGGAGAAAAAGGAGGGGTATCATTAGCCAGGATGGGGACTGAGGGGGAAGCCCAGAGCCAGACTGGAAGGGAAGAGCCCCTCCTACATCTCCCCCACCCTGCTGGGATTGTGGGAACGAGGACACCTGAACAGCCCAAGCTGCAGCTGTCCCATCACTAACTCCTTGTTCCTCTTTATCTGCCTCCTGTTCTTACGTGCACAGACATGGGGGGGTCCAGGCACGCCTTTGTAGGAGGCTCAATATCCCCACCCCTCTCCCCCCTGGGTCCAGGCCTAAAAAGCATAAATCAAAAGGTCACCAAGGTTTTTTTGCCTAATCACAGCCATCTTTTTAAATAGCTCAGGCTATTAACATACTTTCTGGCACACAACACACCCTAACCAAGACTCACTTGTCTTTAAGAACAAGCTGGTTGTTTCCTGTACTGAAAGCCATGGATTTAAAAAAAAAAAAAAAAATAAGAAAAATAAACAGAAGCCATGGATCCACAACAGCTCTCACCTCAGAGGTGGCTGCATCTCAGTGTCAGGAAAAAGAACTCTGGATATCCAGAGGATCCCACCACAGAGCTGGCTACATCTTAGTGTCACAGAAGAGAATGCCGTGGATACAGACCAGGCATGGGTGGGCAAAGTCTGGCCCACGGGCCCATGGCAGAATCCACTTCTCAGCAGCCACTGCTGGATGCAGCCCTGCTGCCCAGGCACCCTGGTCCATCCAACTTACACCTACTGCTGGGGGCAGGACTCGTGTGGGCAGGGAGCACGGCTGGGATGGGGCTGTAGCCAGAGCCAGGGAGACCCCAGGGTCTTGGGGTGGTGACAGTATAGGGCCAGGGCAAAGCTGTGTTCTGCTGCCTGAACATATGCAACAAGTGCAGGTTCCACAGCAGGGGACAGAGCGGGGTTAGGCCTGTGCAGCTGGGCTGCCCCCCCTGTGCAAGAAGCTGCAGTGGAGCAAGGTGGGGATGGAAATGGGGTCAGGGCTGCCATGGCAGGGATGAGGGAAGGAACAGGGTTGGACCTGCCACAGCCAGGGAGAGGGAAGGGAGCACCCCAGACCTGAGGGGGGGCGGGAACCAGGGTCAGGCCCGGGGTAGCAGGAGGCGCAGGGCCGGACGCTGGGCTCTGTCCCCACTGGCCCCCCATCATTCTTGACAAGCAATTTGCTGGTATTATTCTTATTAGTAGTAAATACTAATATAGTTATTATTATTGTGAATTGTAATAACAGCAGCATTAATATTATGTTAATACCAACCAGGTTAATAGTAATATCAGTGTTCGTATCAAGAACAGTAATCATTAATGGCAATATTGTTATATATAGTGATACTACCAATAATAATCATCATATCATCATTAATGCTTAACATTATTGGCATCACTATTAATACTATTGCTGATATTAACTGTGATACTAATAATATTTATCATATTAATGGTAAGAATAATATAAATCATATTAATGGTGGTAATAATAGTAAATGTTAATGCTGATACTACTACCAACAACTGTATGCAACTATAATAAAGATTACATCTTTATTTTAACTAGTAACCTTTTTACCCATATCCGATTGTTAACCTTGATTTGAACAGGTTACCCAGAGTCCCCTTCAAGCCATGGGAGGAGATTAAGTGAACAAGGTGTCCGGCCTCCCCACTACATCCCCTTGCTCTAATCTAACCCACTAGTTTCCACTCCCTTCTGAGAGCTAGGGAAATAACCCAGCAGTCCGGCTCCCAGCCTGCCCTGCTCTGATCCATCAGCTCCAAGTACCCATTAACATTATCTGCCTGGGCCTAGCCAGCTCATGGCTGGGGTCATGCCAAAACCCACCTGGAGGCGGCAGAAGGATTTTGCGAAGGGGGGAGGAAAGCAGGAAGCCTCTGGACATTTGGAGAGGAAGAGACGCGGCATTAATCTGCCTGGAATGAAAGGAAGAGGAAGGGGCTGGGGGTTGCGGATCAGAAGCGAGGGGCACCAAGGGGAGCAGGGGGTTGCAGGTGAGAAGGGAGCTGTGGGGGGCTGTTGTATACCAGGGTCACCAAGGGAGGTGGCCCTGGCCGTAGGCACCCCCGTCATTTTGCCCCCAGCCCCTGGCAAGCGCACGGGGCAGCACTGGCCGTGGGGGCAGATGGGGGGGGAAAAGAAGAGCGGGGCAGCAGGAAACGTATGGTGCCCCTCACACCTAGCTGCTCAAGTGTGAGCCCCGAACTGCATGCTTCAGTGTGGAGCTGTCTGCAGGTGCACACACACCTACCCTTTGCCTGCTTACACAACCACAACTGGCATGACACCCACACCAACATGGAGTGAAAGATGCAAAGGCCCACGACACACACATACACACACTTGTCCCCTGCCTACACAACCTGGGCACAACCACACCTTTACACCTCAGACACACACCCCCTTCCCCTGCTGACACAATGTACACACAGCCACAACTTGCATGTAATGCACATGCACCCCTCTTTCTTTGAGGGCGCAACTTACATATGCAGAGCCAAATACAAAACAAGACACTTCTCCTGCTGACAACACCACAACTTGCATAACACACACACCTCCCCTTACACAAGTCACCCACCCACACCCCTTCTTCCCCTGCCAACACAACCTGGGCACTATCAACTTATATATAGAAAGCCAGAAACAACTTACAATAGACAACCCCCGCCACCCACATCTTTAAACAAGTCTGTTAATAAGATGATGACGATAAAAAACAACACGCCTGGAGCTTGCCCTCTGCAGCACCCCAGAGGCTTGTACTCCTCACAACACACACAGTCCTGATGCGCGCATGCACATACGCCCTCGCCCCCCTTCCCCCATGGTCTCTGCAGCTTCAGGCTTAAGGTTCCCCCCCTAAAAAAAACAAACAAAACAAAACAAAAAAACCACACAATCCTGATGCACACACCCTGGCCACCGCAGGGGCTCTGATGGCTGCAAGGGGCAGCTACACAGTTACACACACCATAACCGTTACCAGATCCCAGAAGGGGGGATTAGGGTCTCCTATGAACATACAAGCTTTGACATTGCAGGGGCTGCAAAGCTGCCAGTCTGCTACATAACCATAGCCACAACCACAACCACAACAACCAACCCCCTCTCTGCACAGGACCTCGCTCAAACACAACCCCGGCCACTGCAGGACCTCGGCTGGCTGAAAGAAACAGCTACACCACCACGCATACACACAGCACAACACAACACACACATCATAGTCTCTGCAGCACCCACAAGACCAAACTCAGGGTGCCGCACAAATACTCAATCCTGATGCCCACCTCGAGTGCCTGCAGGGGCTCAGACGGCTGCAAGAGGCAGCTACACAACCACACGCACCAACACAGCACAATGCACGCGCACACGCGTCACTCTCTACAGCACCCTGGGGAACACGCTCAGGATCTCCAACGCACGCACAGCTCTGATGCAAAGGCGCGCACAGCTGCACAACGCAGTTACGCAACAACAAACGCTACACCATCGCACGCACCAGTCTCCGCACCCCCCAGAGGCCGGGCTTAGGGTCCCCCTGAACACACGCTCCTCGCACGCGTGCGCCCCTCGGTGACTGCAGCATCTCAGATGGCTACACAACCACACACAACACACCCCCACCGCGGCCTCCCCTCACTCCCCATCACACTGCGACCGCGCAGCTGTAACGGGGGACGGGGACACACCACCTGCACTGCACCCCCGGGCCAGCACGGCCGTGTTCCTCGCGCACACCGCCCGCCCCGCCAACACACACACACCCACACACACACACACACACACACACACACGAAATCTGCAGTGCTGTATCCTGTTTCTCCTGTGTTTAAAAAAGAAAAAAAAAGTACCTGTCTGATGAAAAGATAAACATTTAGAAGGCACTTTTGAAGCCAAAGAGCTATAAAACATGCTCAGTATCTTTTAGAAGTTTTGAAACAGCTGCATAGCTGAGCAAAAACCAAAGAAGCATTTAATAGAAAGGTTTCTTTAGTTGTGTGCCTGGGGAGCCCAGTTACGGCACGTGCCGTATTTCCGAGCATATACATCGCGTGGGGTTTAGCAAAATGCGGTCACGTCTTTACCATAATGAAGGCACCTCGGGGAGGGAGTCGCGGACTAAAAGCATCACTGCTGGGGCTTCCACACAACAGCTGTGGGTTGCGGGGGGGCGGGGGGGGGGGGGGGGGGGGGGGGAAGACATACTTTCAGCACAGAAGTATGGTGTGTGTTGGGAAGGGGCATGTGATCATGCTTCCACCCACACCGCACACCCAACATATGTGTTGGAGGGAGCATGCTATCAGCACAGAAGTAGGGTAACAGCTCCTGAAGCTTCTGTTTGTGGATCTCTTACCATAGTTTTGTGCTGTAAGCATGCCCCTACCCCAATGTCCCACAGCTGGTTGGGGAGAAGGGGTGTAAGGTATGAAAGACAATATGGTAGCCACACCCCACAGTGGGGCAAGAATGGCCCTGCCCCCAACCCAGCAGCATTGGTGTCCTAATCGGTAGCAAGGTGTAGGCGGTGCGTGGGGATTCATGTGCACCCCCTGACCGGCCGCACTCCCCACTTAGGCGATGGGCAGGGGGGGCCAGTAGGAGCACCAGTGCCCCCCCACTATGAGCACCGGATGTAGCACCATGGCCGCTTCCCAGTCTGCAGGATTGGCCGCAGGGGGGGGACCCCACCTCCCGCGTTCACGGGGGGCATGTGCCCCCCCAACTAAGGTGTCACCAGTCACCCATGGTCCTACTAAAGGAAAGAACCCGGAATCTCCTCCCCTCCCCCCCCACAGCTGGATGCCTGGGTTCCCGGGCAGGCTGGGGCCTGACACCTGGGCTCTCTGGGACGAAGTGGGGAGGTGAGAGCAGGGGTACGGGGAGCCCGGACACCTGGGTTCTTTCCAGCTCCAGCTCAGACCTTTTAACACATCAGGGGAAGTCATGGACCAGGCCCACCACAGAAACGACACGCCCCCTTTAGTAATGGGGGCCACTAGCGATGTGTTACATTACAGACTTCTTTGGACGCAGCCGCAGCTCAGGCACCTGCTGCCCACAGACCCCAGCCTGGAGGATCCAGTCAGGAAATCTCCCCAGGATCAGCTGCTCCCAACACTAGGAGAAGCCAGTGGGCTGTTCCAGGGGGCACTACAGCACGCTGGCAGCACAGGGGTGCATCCAGCTGTGGAGCCCCCCACAACCCAGCCACACACCCCCAGGGGGGGCTCTGGTCAGGCCTCCCCAACACTGAGCACTTGCTCGCACCTTCCCCCAGGGGCACTAGTGGGCACTGTAGGGTAGGGGGCCAGGACCCCTGGGTTCCTTTCCCATGCTTCAAGAGACAGCTACACAACCAGGCAACCACCATGGTCTCTGCGGCTTTCCAGAGGCTGGAAGTAGGGTCCCTCCCCAACACACTCCCCATGCACACACGTCGTGCATTGCACAGGCTCAGACAGCTGCAATAGGTGCTACACAACACGACACACAGCACTGTCACTGCACTCTCCAAGAGACAAGGTTCAGGGCCCCCCATAACACACACCGCTGACGCTCACACAGTTGCAAGAGACAGCTACGCATCATAACACACCCAACCCTGCCCAATCCCCTGTCCTAAAGCAGGATGAAGCTGGATTTCCACCCACCAGGCTCCAAGGGTCTGGGACCAGGCAGAGGCTTAATAACATGCATCCCTGCCTGCTCCCATTGGCTAGTGTGTTGACCTTCCCCTATTGGCCAATTGTTGTGAGTGGCGGGCTGGGATTGGTGGAGAGCGGGGAGGGGGTTCAGAGTCTGGAGGTTTGTGTGGGGGAGGCTCACCTAAGGTATGTACCATATTTCTGAGCATATAAATCGTGTGGGATTCAGCAAAATGCAAGAAACAGGGTCAGGCAGGTCTTTACCAGAATGCGGGGATCACTGGGAGGAAGCCATGGCATACAGTCTGCAGACAAGTCTGCTGGGCCTTCCACCCACACAACGCAACACAACACAACACAACACAACACAAAACAACATGTATGTATGTATGTATGTGTGTGTGTGTCAGAAGCTTAAGAAACTGTTACCATATTTCAGTGCTAATAGCAAGTCCCTTCCCCAGTTTGCAGCACTGGTGGGGGGGAAGGGGCATCTTGGTAGTCGCTCCCCCACCAACAAGTAGGGCATAATGCCCTCACCCCCACTCAGCAGCATTGGCGGGGGTGAGAGGGAATAATAAAAGAAAAAACCTAGGGGTTTGGGTCCCCCCCCCCCCCCAACAGGTGATGGAGGGGTGGCGGGGAGGCGGGTGCCTTTCAGTGAAGTTCCAACACTGGGTTTTCTGGAAGAGGGGGGGGAAGCTGGGGGTCAGGCTGGGACCCAGATGCCTGGGCTCTTTCCAGCTGTGGAGGAAGCGAACATGGCTGAGAGGGGCTGGGAGCCCGGACACCCGGGTTCTTTCCAGCTCTGGAAGAGAGGAATGTGGTTCGGGGGGGCTGGGGGCCCGGGCGCCTGGGGTCTCTCCAGCTCCAGCTCAGGCACCTGCTGTCTCCTGGCCGGCGCCTGCAGAATCCAGCCATGAAATCTTCCCTGGATCAGCTGATTGGGGGGGGAGGCGTGTGGGCTCTGGAGAGGGGGGTCACTAGCGGGTGCTGGCTGCAGGGGGGGGGGGGCCAGCAGGTGGGGGGCCCC
>NW_005842781.1:35486-47568 GCF_000455745.1 Alligator sinensis | reverse complement strand
CGGCTCTCCCCAGCTGTTCCCATCAACCCACAGCTGCTGCCCCCCCCCCTGCATTCCCACACAGTTGTCATGGACAAGACCTAGGGAACAGATGGACGCCAGCCTAGCGCAGGGGGCGGGGGGCGAGGAGTGACGGGCACTGGAGAGACGAGGAGGCTGCAGGGTCGGGGAATGAGGGTCATCCACTGGGCTGGGGGGGCAGGGGCTGCGGGTCAGGAGTGATGGGCACCAGAGGGGGTAGGGGGCTGCAGGTTGGGAATGAGGGGCGCTGTGGAGGGGGAGGGAATGCCCTTCCCCCCCACCCCAAAGTCTCTCTGGGGGCTATTTATAGCCTGGCGTCTGTGATGTAAAGGTCATCATTGTAAATGAACTATGAGATCACCCCCAGGCCTTGGGGGGTGGGGGGGAGCAGCGGGGGAGGGCCACCCAGCCGGGACGCCTGGGTTCCCTGCCCACATCTGCCAGGGGTGCTGTGTTACAGCAGGGGCTGGGGGCCCTGGGAGCCTGGATGTCTAGGTTGTTTTTTTGGAGGAGGGCTGGGAGCCCGGACTCCCGGGTTCTCTCTGCTGTGCTGATTACGCAGCGTGTCCAGGGCCGAGACGGCTCCGCACCAGGGTGCTAAGAGCTCCGTGTAAACCCTCTGGGGCAGGGTGAGAAATTTCACACTGCCAAGCCAAATATTTCACAGGGCCCCTGGGGCTAAGGTCTGCCCGGATGCCTGGGTTCCCCTGGAGCACCAGGGTTCCTGGACGCCAGGTTTTCCTGGCCTGCCTGCATCTCCTCCTCCCCCCACTCCCACCCCTTTGGTGGGCCTGGGAGCCTGGACGTGCGGGTTCTGATCTGGGTCTGGGAAGGGAGTGAGGCCTAGTGGTTTAGTGTGGGGGTGGGCCTGGGAGCCCGAACACCCAGGGTCATAGATTCATAGATGTTAGGGTCGGAAGGGACCTCAATGGATCATCAAGCCCAACCTCCTGCCCATGTCAGGAAAAAGTGCTGGGGTCATGTGACCCCAGCCAGGTGCTTGTCCAGTCTCCTCTTGAAGACCCCCAAGGTAGGGGAGAGCATCACCTCCCTTTGAAGCCTGTTCCAGATTGTGGCAACCCTCACCATGAAGAAGTTCTTTCTGATGTCCAGCCTAACCAGGAATCAAACCCAGGTCAACTGCTTGGTTCCCTGACATCTGGGTCTTGCCTTGGATTCCCTGCATGCTGGTGGAGCTGGGATGCTGGACTCCTGGGTTCCCTGGCATCCCTGGATCTTCCTTCCCCTGGGTTCTCTGGTCTGGTGGGAGCTAGGGGCTGGATGCCTGGGTTGTGCCCCTGGAGGACAGACACACACACACACACACACACAGATGCTGCACACGCGCGCGCGCACACACACACACCCTGGACCCTGCTACTGGGGGCTCCAGAGCCCAAGAATGAGGGTTGGAAGGGACTGTAGGAGGTCACATCTAGTCCACCTCCCTGCTCAAAGCAGGACCATCCCCAACTAGATCACGCCAGCCAAGGCTTTGTCTAGCCAGGTCTTGAAAAATTCCAAGGATGGAGCATCCACCACCTCTCCAGATAACCTGTTCCACTGTTTTACTACCCTCCTAGTGAGAAAATTTCTGCCTGATATCTAACCTAAACTTTCCTTGATGCAACTTGAGAGCATTGCTCCATTGTTCTGTCACCTGCTACCACAGAGAATAGTCTTGCTTAGACACCCCCCTGCCATTAAGCCCCCCCGCTCAGTTTTCTCTTCTCCAAACTAAATAAGCTCAGTTCCCTTAGCCTTTCCTCATCAGTCATGTCCCCCAGCCCCTTCACCATTTTTATTGCCCTCAGCTGGACTCTCTCCAATTTGCCCACATCCTTTTCATAGTGGGGCAGCTGCCCACACAGCCCCTGCTACTGGGGGAGCTGGGAGGGACTGATCCATTCCAGACAGCAGAAACATCGGTGCCGGGTTTTCCATCCCACCCTTGCAGCCCAGCAGGAGTGGGGGAGGCAGCCCTCTGGGCAGGCCCCTTCCCTGGCAGGGCAGGGGGAAAACCTGGAGGGGATGTCTGGAAGGCAGTGGTTCTGGACCAGCTCCTTCCTCTGCTTCTAGAGCAGGTGCTAGGTGACTCAAGTAGGGCTGCTATGTGTACAGCAGTCTATAGGGGAACTCAGGGGTAGATGCATATGGCAGTCTGTGGGGGAACTTGGGAGGGGTGTGTGTGTGGTGCATGTGTATACAGCTGTCTATGGGGGAATCCGGGGGGGTGGTGTATGTGTGTGTACAGTAGTCCATGGGAGGACTTACGTGTGTGTGTGTATATACAGTCGTCCTTGGGGGAACTCTGTGTGTGTGTCCGGGGGGTGGGGGCATGGGATCTGAAGAAGAGTTATGGATGGGTGTGGGGGGGGGCCACATGTGTAGGTGTGCGGCGCCACAGTGTCTGCCTGTCTGTCTGCCAAGGTGACTCCTGAGCAGAAAAACTAGACAAACCAGAAACACAAGGGGGCAACGTGCATGTGGGTGTCAGTGTTTGTGTTTTGTCTGTCTCATAGTGGCTGTGTGTGTGTGTGTGTGAGAGAGAGAGAGAGAGAGAGAGAGAATCTGTCTCACTGTGTGGGTGCATGTGTGGGTGTCTGTCTCTGTGTGTGCCTGTATATGTGTCTCTTGTGTCTATGAGAGAGAGAATCTGTCTCATTGGCTACATCTACACAAGACACTAATACGCAGTGGTTACCATGCACTTATTTAGCACTTGATTATACAAGTACTAAATAAATGCACAGTAACTGGAGTTACAGCACAGTAGTGCCAGCGAATGCCTTTTAAGTGATGCTACTGTGCAGTAGCCTAATAATACTATGCGGTAACGTATTAGCACCGGCTGTGCTGTGACACGCTAGTGCGCAGTATTATTCGGCTACAACACAGTCAGCAGCTCATGTAGATGCACCCTGTGTGTCCAAGTGTGTGTCAGTTGGTTTGACAGTATCGCCGTATCTGTGTGTTGGTGTTTGTCTGTTTCTCTGTCTGTCTCAGTGCATGTATACATGTGTGTCTCACAATGTCTCCTTGTGTGTGTCTGCGTGTACTTGAGTCTGTCTCATGTGTTTGTGTCCAAGTATGTGTCTGCTGGTCTCATAATGCCTCTGTGTGTATATGTGTGGTTGTAGATCTCACTATGGCTAGGAACAGACATTACACAGAAACCAGTTTAAGTGATCATAAACTGGTTTAAACCTGTAACAGAACAGATGTTCGGTGCACATAAACCAGTTTGAAAATGGCTGAAACTGGTTTGAGATAAACCTGATTGAATGTAGTATCAGACTTAACTGATTTGGCTCAAACTGGTTTATGCAATGTCTGTCCTGAACCCATGTGTCTGTATACATACATGTGTGTCTTGCTGTCTCTTTGTGTATGTCTGCATCTATTTCACAACGCCTTTGTGTGCGTCTGTGTAGCTGTGTCCTTCTGTCTGCATGTGCGTGTTTCTCTCTCTTTCCACATGTGTTTCTATGTATGTGTGTGTGTGTGTTGCTGTCTGTCTGTGTCTCAGAGTGTGCTGTGTATCCAAGTGTGCATCTATCTGATGGTATCCCCCTGGGGGGCCTGTAGCTGAGTTTCACTATGTGTCCAAGTGTGTCTGTTGGTTTCACAATATCTGTGTGTGTGGCTGTGCGTGTCTCACTATGTTTCTCTTTGTGCATCTGCAAATGTACGTGTGTGTTCTTTGCTATCTCTTTGTGTACTTGTGTGTCTGTCTTTGTGCCTGTCTCCCTGTCTTTCTGTGTTTGTGCGGGTGTCTGTCTGTCTTGGCGTGTTGTTTGTCTCATAGTGTTTCCTTGTGTGCATGTACAGTTTTCTCTGTCTCTGTTTCTTCCATGGTGTGTCTCTTTGTGGACCTGTTTTCATATCTGTGTGTCTCTCACACAATGTCTCAGTGTGCCTTTTGTGTGATTGTTTCTGTCTGTCTTTCTGGGTATGTGTGTGTTGGTTGGTGTCTACTTGTCTCTGTCCAAGAGAATGTGTGTGTGTGTCTGTAACAGTGTCTCCATGTGAGGAGTGTGGGAGTGCCTGCATGGCTTTGTGCATCTCTCACAGCATGTCTCTGTGTGTGTCTGTTTACATGTGTATCTGTGGGTGTCTGTCTCACTGTCCCTCACACACGATGTTTCTTTTGTGTGGTTTTCTAACTGTCTTGCTGGGGGGGTGTCTGTGCATTTGTTAGTGTCTATTTGTGTCTCAGTGTGTATGTGCATCTTACTGTTTCCTCATGTGTGCATGTGGGTGTGTGAATCTCTCTCACAGTGAGTCCAAGTGTGTGTGTGAGTGTCTTTCGTGTCTTAGTGTGTGTACCTCAGCATCTGTGTCTCTCTGTCTCCACGTCTGTGTCTCAGTGTCTCTCCCAGTGTCTGTGTGTGTATGTGTCTTACTGTCTCTGTGCATGTCTCTTGGTGTCTCCATATGTGTATCTATTTGTGTGTGTCTCTCAGCATCTCTGTGGGTCTCAGTGTCTCCTCATGAGTGTGAATCTGTCTCACATTGCCTCTTGTGTGTGCCCGTGTAGCTGTTAGTGTATCTCCTGCTGCGTGTGCATCCATGTCCATGTGCGCCTGTCTTTATGTCTGTCTAGCCCTTGGTCTATGTGTATGTCTATCGCAGCATGTCTCCCTGTGACTGCTTTTGTCTGTCCAGGGGTATGTCTGTCTGTCTCTCTGTGTGCATCCTTTTGTCTGTCTCTACCATCCTTCCATCACAGACACCCCCCCTTCTTCTCTCCCTCTTATTCCTATATTTAACCCATCCACGACATCCTGGAATCTGTGCAGATAACAACATCCCCTGCTCCGTCCTCCAGGCGCCTGGGGCCCAGCTATGCGCCTGGGGCCTGGCACGGACCTCTGCCTGCTAGGAAGCCCAGCAATGTGGGTCAGGAGTGCGGGGCACACACAGGGCTGGGCTATGGGGGGAAGGGGGGCAGAGGGCTGTGGGTTGGGAATGAGGGGCACCAGCTGGACTGGGGGTCTGGCATCTGCCTCATGTGCTCCTGTCATGTCTTGGGGGGTGTAAACCTGCCCCATGGGTTGCCAAGGAGGAGGCTGTGCCAGGCTCTATGCAGCCAGCCCCTGCCCTAGGACCAGGGCTCCTTCAGCTGGGAGATGTGGGTGTCAGGTTCAGTGACAGGAGCCTTTCCCCCAGCCGGGATAGATGAGACTGCAGGTGTTTGGGCCCCCTCCCCAACACTTCCCCACCTGTTGCTGCTGGGGAGTGCGAGCCCCCACTACTCCCTGGCTGTGGGGTGGGAGGGGAAGGCAGGGTGCGAGGGGCTTTACAACCCCATCCCGGGTTCCTGAAAGCTTTCTCACAGTATGTCCAAATGTGCATGTGTGTCTCCTTGTGTGTGTGTAACTCTCACAGTGTGTGTGTCTCTCTCTCTGCTGGTGCCCCTCATTCCCAACCCATCTTTGTGTGTGTGTGAATCTGCCTCAGTGTGTGTATGCATCTCTGTGTGTCTGTCTCCTTATGTGTGTATTTTGGTGTCTCTCCTTGTGTATGTGTGAATCTGTCTCGCAGGCGTGTATGTGCGTTGGTGTTTCCGTGTGTGTGTGAATCTGTCTTGCAGTGTCACCAAACATATGCCTATTGTGGTGCCTTCTACATGTACATTTACATGGCCGTCAGACTTTCTCCCGCTGCATGTGTCTCTGAGTAAGTGCCATCCTTTTTGTGTCTGAAACACCTGTGAAAAGACCATCGCCTTTTAGGGAGCACCTGGGAAGGGAAGACCAAAGATCATCCTCATGGCCTGTCTCCGCACCGCTGCTGTCACGTGTCTGCCCTGCTTACCACCAGGCCTTGAGGTTTCCAGGGCTCCACTGCTGGCACTGTTTCTTCTTCCTTCTTCTCTTCTCAGGTTCCTTCCAGCCAGAGCACCCTTCCTGGTCAGGTAGATGGCCAGCTTGGCCTGGCCAGGAGGAGGCTGACCCATGACTTGGTGGGGCCATGGATGGGGAGTGAGTAAAAGAAGAGGTGCTGGGAGTCATGTAGTCAGGACCTCCACAGGAGCCTCTGGTGGAGGTGGTGGAGGAGTCTGTGGCCTGGCATGCTCCAGGTACACATGCGCCAGGGTCTCCCTCTGCTCACAGAAGTGGCAGGTGCTGGGAGTGTCCGTGAGTCTCACTCCCGACCATTGAAATCGCATTGGCAGGTAACGTGATTCGGCCTGGATGGACACGAAGAATTATGCTAGAGCATGCTAGATGGCTCTAGTGTGGTGATGGCTCTATGGGGGAGCTGCCAGCTGAGATCCCTGGTGGCTCGCAGGATCGGGGTGGAGTATAAGCTTGTCCACTGGAGACCCTGGTCTTTGTCAAGGCTGTTCTGCCACTGGGTGTCTGGGTGGGATGCGAGGACAGGACAGTGGATGATGCAGACCATGAGTATGTAGAGCTGGTAATGGGCTGTTCAGAAGCAGATCAGCTTGGTATTCTCCAGCTGGAGATAGCATGGTGAGGAGTGCCGTGGGGCCTGCCAAGGCTGGGTTCCCCATAACAAGCTCCGGGAGGCTGGGTGATACCAGGGGTGTGGGGACCGCCCTCATTCATGAACTGGTCAAGGTAAGGGTGACCTTATCTGGCAGGACAGCCTTGACCTTCTGGAGTAGGTGGTGGGGTGCATGCAGTGTGGGCAGCTTCTTATGCCAGGCGAGTGCCAAGGGGTCAGCCCACCGTTGGCATAGTCCAGGAGGGCCATAATATAGGGGATATTTGCCATCACCATGACCATCTGCTGGTGCACGTAGGGCACATCCGTCACCAGCATTGTGTGATACAGGAGACTGGGCAAGATGGACTATCAGCTGACCCAATGAATGGCAGATCCAATGCTCTTTATATGTTCTTATGACAAATCAGCTCATCTCCAACAGTCGCAGAAGTGGATGACAAAGAGGGAGAGCACTGAACCAGATGTATCTAGAGTGGGGCACAGGAGTTGGACTAGGTGATTTGTGGGAGTCCCTTCCCGCCCAGCTTCTCTATGATGTCTACTCCTCTGTTCAACATCCAGCCTGGCATCCACCATTCATTGGGTTAGAGATATGAGAGGAAACATCCCACCATCCTCTTCAACAGCCATGAATACAGATAAGAGCTGCCATTTACTGGATCAGATTATAGGTCCATCTTGCCCAATCTCTTGTGTCACACCAGGGCAGATGATTTATCCTCCATGACTTTATCCAGTCCTAGGATCTGGTGTCTGCCTCTACCTTTTCCTGTGGCAATGGATTCCACACATTAATGATGCATTGCCTCAAAAAAAGGCCTTTCTCTGGCTAGTTTTACACTTGTCTCCAATGGGTGGCCCCTGCTCTAGTTTTCTGAGACTTGGCAAACAATAGTTCCCTGTTCACTTGGTTCACACTCTTCATGACTTTATACGCCTTTATACGCCTATCCTATCCCCCCTGTCAGCCTTCGCCTCTCTGGATGGAAGAATCCTAACCTCGTGAGTCTCTCCTGGTAAGGAGCATCCCATGTTTCCCCATTATAACAGAAAAAATGAATTTCCAGTCCCACGCTTTCAGTCTAAGCTTTGGGTAGGCGGGAGTGATGCCTTTCTGTGAAGGGAGAAAGGAGTTTCAAGTTCCTGCCTGCCTGGACGGGCCTCAAACTAGGAGGGTGGGGAGACCAAGGCCTGGCACAGAGCCCTGACTATCCCCAATACCTGGTAGAGATGCCAAGGGTGGGGCTGGAGCCAGCTCTGGGCAAACAGGGTGCTTAAACCCCATTAACCCACTGCCTGCCAACTGTGCCCCTTGCTTCCACGCCAGCAGCCCCAGCCATCCAGCGCCAGGACACCTGGGTTCTTTTTAGCAGGGTCTAAAGAAGGGGGAGGATTGGGAAGCAAGACACCTGGGGTTTTTATTCAGGTTTGGGAGCAGGTGGGCAGGGGGATGGGAGGGCTGGGAGCCAGGATGCCTGGGTTCTTTGCCAGCTCTAGGAGCAGCCTAATTTAGTTGGTTGTGGTAGGGGAAGCTGCGACCTGGGACCCAGGACACCTGGGTTCTTTGCCTGCCGCCTGGCATAGCTGGAGCCCCAAGCACCCACTCTGGGGGGGCAGCGAACCTGGGATTTCCACAGCTGGGTGGGGACAGAGCAGGGCCAGCTACACCCCTGGGGCTTGGAAGTGCTCCCCTGAGACTCTACCCCCGCCTTCCTCCTCTCCCCTTGCATTCATGAGTCACCCCTGCAGCACAGTCCAGGCCTGCCCCAGTGCTCTCCTTGCCTTAATAGTTCCAGGAGCCTCCAGCCTGCCCTGGCATGCCTGCATAGGCAGTTAGAGGCAAACCCTTTTTGGGTCCCTGTGGCCCATCCCCCCACGCTGAGTAGGGCCTGGATCATGGCCACATTCCCTGGAGAGGAAACCTTCCATTGATCATTGTCACTTTGGATCTCGTGGCTTTCCGGGCCCCATACAGCGTGGAACGTGAATCAGAGCTGCCCTCGTGGCAGCCGGGATATCCTGCCTTTGTATTGGGTGTGATTCATCCCAGCTCCCCCACACTCTGTTCCTAGGCCCTTGGCACACATTACATATATTGCACATCTTACTGGTCAATCGTGAAATAAATTTGGGCTGGCCGCAAGTGCAAAGTAATTACCTCCTATATTCAGAGACCTGAGGAAGACTGTTTTACATATGAAAGCTTATCTAACATGATACCAGCTACCTAGTTGGTCCAATAAAAGAGATCACCCTAAGAAATCCTAGCCTCTCAAGTAGTTATCACATGGTTAACTGGTCAGTTGTGCAATCAATGTAGTAAAGGGCCAGCTATGAAAAGGGCCAAGCAGCTACACAGTGCTTGAAAATGTATAACAACTTTACAGCTGGTTTCTATCCAGGTTTAATCTGAACATGTAACAGGGCTCACACATGTGTGCATACATACACATGCACACACACATGCACACACACATGAACGCACACACACAGGGTCTCTCTCCAACCTTTGATTCCTGCTCCACCCAAGTTTTTAAACCATCTGCCTGGAGGGGCAGGGGCATTTCTATTCTGGCAGTAATGAGAGAATCCACTGACTTTGTGGCTCATTAGCATCTCCCTAGTTCCTGCTAATCTCTCACTACTCCATAGGTGTGCATGACCCTCTCACCTTTTCAGTGGTCTTGTTCTACTATTCAAGCCATCCTTCCTTCTGCAATGTTGCTGTCTGTCAGCCATTCCTCTTAATGTTTCTCTCGTATTTCACAGCCCTGTAGACTGTTTATAGCTTTTGCCAAAAGCCTTATCTCAGGTGTGGTCATATGAATTTAGGTGAACATTAACTCAGGTGTGGAGATGACTGACAGTGAAGTGTTGGATGCACTGTCAAGACACACAGGCTAGTTTGTGCTTTATACATCTGAACAAGAGATGCACAATTAACTATGTGGCTACAGGATTCATGAAACAATTTCTTTTGATGATTTTTGCCTAGTTTGTTGTGTATTTTTAAACCTTATATAAAATCTAACTAATTTGCACACATTCCTATAAAGCTCGACTTGTTTTTGCTTTGCTATTAAGCTGAATATCATTGCGCTAGGTGCCTTAGTATGTTAGTAAAGCTTCTAGTTTCTATTTAAGAGTCAGCATGGATTCACCAAGGACAAGTCATACCTGACCAACCTGATTGCCTTGTATGATGGGATGACTGGTTCTGTGGGTATGAGGAGAACAGTGGATGTGATATACCTTGACTTTTAATACGGTCTCCCACAACGTTCTCACAAGCAAGCTAATGTAGTACAGGTTGGATGAATGGACTATAAAGTGGATAGCAAACTGGCTGGACCACCAGCCTCAGAAGGTAGTAATCAATGACTAGCTGTCTAGCTGGCAGCTGATATCAAGTGGAGTGCCCCAGGGGTCGGTCCTGGGGCCAGTTTTGTTCAATGAATTAATTCATCAATGACCTGGAAGATGGGACAGAGTGCACCCTCAAGAAGTTTGCAGATGACACAGGCTGGGAGGAGTAGCAGATACATTGGAGGGTAGGGCTAGGGATCAGAGTAACCTTGACAAATTAGAGGATTCGACCTAAAAAAAATCTCATGAGGTTCAAAAAGAAGGGCAACGTCCTGCACTTAGGATGGAATAATCCCATGCATCAATACAGGCTGGGGACTGACTAGCTGATTTGAACATCCCATTTTTTTAGCCACCAAGAAGAGGGGAGGGGAAGACTTAAAATTTGCACAGGGAAAAGGAAAAGAGGAAGGAGTGCGGGGTCCAAATTGGGTTTTTCCCAAGTGAAAAAGCAGTTTGAAATGGACTTTTTTTTTTCCATTGGGGGAGCAGCAGGGAGGAGGCCTCAAAACTCAGTTTTTTGGGGAGTCTAAAGGGATCTGCTTATGGCTGGTTAAAAATTGAAGCTGACTTGCCTCTTCCTTCTCCTCATCCATCAGAATGATGGGGTGGAGGGAGAGTGAAACTCCCTTAGTTCCCAGTTTAAAAAATGGGAATTTTAAGTCCTCCCTTCTGGTGGTGGACTGGGGAAAGAGGGAATCTCCAATCTAAACCAAGGCAGCTGAGTGGGAAATTCGTCTCTTACTTGTTAATCCAATGATGGTACGGGTCTTTTTACCAAGTATGCAGACTAAGACATGGTTGTCCTTAGGTATCCTCAGCAGTTACAGTTTTAGTACCTTAGTTAGTCAAAAGCCGAACATCATGCTCACCACACCGAGCTATAACAAACACACCATCGCTGGATGGCCAGTCCGGGAGGTCTTGTCCACGGTTCCTGACTCCTTCATCTGAGTTCTGAGTCTTGGATTGGTGACTGGGTCTTTTAAGAGCAGACTCTGAAGGGTACACTCTCTCACTGCTCTTTATATACCAGATAGCTTTGCATTTCTTCATACAGGTTTCCCTCACTTTATGCAGTACACGCGTTCCTGGAAAACAACACGTAACTTGAATTCGCATAAAGGGAACCCATTTTACAATGCAACAAATAGGGATACGTTCCAAGACCTCAACTGAACTGACCCCCAGGCCCATTTCTATCACTTTTACAAGACATTTTTGGTGCTCACCAGTAGCAAACAGTACTATTGTAATGAGGATGGCAGCTACAGAAACACGTCGCAGACGAGTGAGGAGCACAGATCCACACAGGAGACTGTATTTTGGTGCACATCCCTCCCACAATGCACCGCACAAAGCAACTCCACCACACTAATCGCATAAGCATTAATTATCTTGCATATAACAAATTTTTAGTATAAAAAGGGTCATCACATAAGAGCGAATTCGCACATAGAGAACCCGCATAAAGCGAGGGGAGCCCATTACATAAAAAGAGTTTAAGTCTCCCTCCTAATGCATATTAAGAATTTTGCTTCTGTTTGCCAAATATGGTTACCCTCAACTGAAATTTTCTATTCTGAAGTAATTTTTTCATTCTTAGGTAGAGGTAGGTTTTTGCCTCTTACTGCTCCTCTTTTGCCCAGGCTACACTTGTTCTGAGCTGACAAGAGGCCGAGAAGCAATTTATTCAATTTATTTAGCCAACTCCCCAATTTGTATAAAGTCAGGAACAGTATTTGCCATCTGCTCCTTTCACCGGGTGCATGTCTCGACCACAATTCAAGCTAAGCACTCAGCTTAAGCTAAGTACAAAGGTCAAAACCTAGGCCTGAAGGCCTCTGGGTCCCAGACCACTGCTGGGATTGGGGACTGGGCCTCCTGGATGAGGGGGATTTGGGGACAGCAGAGGCCAAGGGGGTAATGAAAAGCAGGGGTTGGAATGTGGGGGGGACTTGAAACAATTTTTCTTTAAGCTGCAAGCGTGCGAGGGTAGGGGAGGGAACTTGTAACTAGCTTTATCAAGGCAGGGCTGTGAGGAGGTGAAATGGAGTTTTTTAGCTTGTGGGTGTGTGTGTGTTTAGCTTGTGTGTGTGGGGGGGGTCATTTTTAGCTGGGGTGTGTGTGTGTTTAACTTGTGGGGGTGTAAATATGTTTGTGAGGGGGGTGTGCATGTGTATATTCAGTTTGTGGCATTGGCAACGTATAGGGG
>NW_005842781.1:34900-35428 GCF_000455745.1 Alligator sinensis | reverse complement strand
TTTCGGTTTTGCGACCGGGCTTGGTGACCGGGGGGGGGGGGCCCCCCCCCCGTCCATTGGCAGTCAGCCACTGGGGGGACACCCCCCTGCCCCAGTCTGCGTTTTGGTGCCCCCCCAGGCACCAGTCGCCTGTGGCTTGTGGGGTTGTGTGTGTTTAGCTTGGGGGTGCTTTTAGCTTCTGGGGGATGCTTAGCTTGTGGGGTGCATGTGTGTGTATGTGCATGCGTGCCCTTGTGTGTGAACGTGTGCATGTCTGTGGGCCTGTGTATCTGCGTGCATGTTGTGCCTCTCTTACATTTCCCTTAATGCCAAAGGGGAGGATTTGAAGCTCATATTATCCTAGTATGAGTCTGGAGGGGGGTTGCAAGTCACTTCCCCACCCCCCATAGCACTGGGGATTTGAAGCACATGTTCCCCTTAGCACCAAAGTGGGGGGGATTTGAAACTTATTTTATTCTAGTAGGAGTCTTCCTTCCCCCTCCCCCTTCCCAGCAAAGGGGAATTGAAAGACACGGTCCCCTTGGTACC
>NW_005842781.1:18422-34869 GCF_000455745.1 Alligator sinensis | reverse complement strand
GTGGGGGGGTGGGGGGAGGGGGTGGTTACAACTCACTTTTTTTCCCCCTCTCAGCTGGACAAAGACGCGTGTGTAAGGGGACTTAAAACTCACTTTTTACCCTAGCCCGGGAGAGGAAGACGGGTGGATTTCTTGTCCCTGGCAGAGACTGGGAACCCCTTAATACTTTTCCACCCCGAGCGGGAGCAGGTGAGAAGGGACAGGCCTCTTCTTGCAGGTCTTGAGCTAGAAACAGGGAAGTGGGGAATTTTTCAGCTGTGATTTCTGAGGCAACCCCCCCGCCCCCATCTCCCCCTTCTGTCTTCCTTTTCTCTGTGCCTGATGGCAGCCCAGCCAGGCACAATGAGGCTGAGAGGCCCCTCTTGGGAAAAACTCTGGCGAACAGCTGAGAAGAGGAGGAGGCGGCAAGGGGGAGGGAGTCTGGGCTCTTTGCCTACACTTTGCCAGCGAATCCCAGCTCCCGGAGAAACAAGTTTATGCAAATCCTGGGGCTGGTGGAGGATGAGATCAGGGGAAAGCAGAAGCCTTCAGAACTGGACTCTTTTGCAGGGACACGCCAAAAAAAAAAAAAAAAAGCTCCTGGTTTCTTTCTCTCTCTCTCTTATTGTGCACAACTCCTTGGATTTGGAGGGCTGGGCTTTGTGGGTGCCAGTCCTCGAAGACTCGCTGCTGGGAAGACCTCGCTCCCCGGCTCCGAAACTGGATTTACCAAGTGGCTTCAAACCTGGGCTCCTGTCTCGGGGACTTTTCTCTTTCTCCCGCGGATTATATTTCCCCGTAAGACAAGCAAGGAGGGTCAGAGAAGGTAATTCGCTTGGGATGCATTTTCCATGGGGCGGGAGAGGGGAAGGGGAGGCGGTGGAGGGGAAAGAAAAGGGGATTTCCCGTCTCCGATTTTCTCGGCTCTTAACTTGGTGGCTGTCAATGGCATGAGGCCCATTCTCTCCATGACCTTGGTCGAAATCCAGAGCGACCCCCAGGGACACAGGCTGGATTCTGAAGTCGGTGACCTCCGAGTAAACCCAGAGTGATCCCTGGGGTGCTCCCCGGCTTCTTGATCTCAGCGAGGCCGGCGTAGGCCTGAGATCGGAATCCGACGGAGACTATTTCAGGTCTGGCTCCAGGCACCGAAGTTTGCAGCCGTCTCGGAAAGGTTCGGCAGGCGCCAGGTATAAGCTCTGACCTGAGCCATTTTTAACCCGCCCCATTCGGGGGCTGTCTCCAAATGGTTTCCTCCTCATCCCGCTTTCAAACCTTCACTCTCTCCGACCCCTCTCTCTCCCATGAGACCCTTCCCCTTCAGCCAGCTGCTCCACGAGTTTACACGGGTGAGACTCATCATCTATGCAGCCTGTGAACCATAATAACAGTGAATCGATCACTCCCGGCCATTGAAATCGCATTAGCAGGTAACGTGATTCGGCCTGGATGGACACGAAGAATTATAGTGGGTGATAATTAACCATGGGAAAGACCACACAATGCCAAGGCCCCATGGCCATTAGCAAAAAGGAGAAACTAATACCCAGCAACGGACAATTCGACATTTAAACAATGGGGAATAGCAAGATCTACCGCTGTTGCTGTGAGAGGTAAAATAAAAATAAAAATAAAAATAACAGCTAGTCACTAGAGGGAGTGAAGTTAAGTAATTATATCTGCTCTGATGTTTGAGGTGATAAATGTGGTCATAAATAGCAGAGGCAGAGCAATTATGCAAATTAGTGTTAGCATTGCTGCTTTTTTTATTGTGGATTACAGTAAAGCAGATAACACAAGAATACCACTAATTATGAAGGCAATTTGGCAAAAGATTCATGTATTACCCACACAGTCAAACAATAAATATAACAGAATATATGACAAGTAATGAATAGGATATGATATGATGCAATGTATAATATAATGTAGTACAGCATAATAAAATGTTTCCATAATAGTATTAGCATTCTTAGAATATATTCTTAATACACACACGCTGATGTAAGTATGTATTTAAGTTATATATTAATGATATGCACAGAGCTGTGATTAATTGTATATTTTAGATGGTCACAGTTACTCAAAATAACAGTAATAGTAATTAGTAGGTAACTCAGACCTTCTGAATAGAGCAGGATATAAATCAAAATAATAATCAGAATCATCATTATCCTTATTGAAACTATAAGAATTAAGGCAATTTTGCTAGAGATCATAGAATTACACACCAGACTTTGTGATTAAAAACAAACACGTTTCAATAATATTAACAGCATTGTTGTTATAAATCATAAATACACATATACACACACATCTCCAGATACACACACACACATATATACACACATACATATAGACACATATGTATGTATCCATACATATATATACACATATTCATATAGAAACACACACATATAGACATATGTACATACACACATACAAATATGTATACACACCTGTACACATACACACATATACATATACACATGCATACTAACACACATATACACACCCAGATACGTATAGACACGCATTTGTACATATACAACATGCACACACACAAATACATACATATATATACATATACACACGCATATATATGTACACACATACATACACACACACATCTATGGCTCCATATTGTTAAACTATGCACATCTGGCTATATAGGCAAGGATGCATTATTCGTATAAATCATATATGTGATTGGATGCATGATTATAGGTTATTAATCAAACTATATTTGATTATATATATGTTTTGATATGACACCTTATTTATTCACATACTCCACTAACCTTTCCCCCAAAAACTAGCAATTGAAAATTGAATTAGGAAACTGTAATGGTTTGGTTAAAAGGAAAAGAAATCCCTCTTTTTCCCCCCTGCTTCATTTGTACTTCCCAAAACAAAGGTAGGTGTCTTCTTCGGGGGCAGCGGGGTGTTAGGTAGTTAAATACATTAATCACTGCATGCGTTGCAAGTTGTAGTAGTAGTAACGATGCTAATGCTAATAATGATGATAATAGGAGTGTGAATACAAATATACTGGGTAAACTAAACAACATATAAAAAGTAAGGCAGTCTTACTAAAACTAATGCAGTGACACCCAGGGCTATACAATAAAGACAGGGATCAATAGAAATAATGTTAGAAATAACATAGCATGCTATTAGTTATACAGAGGTATTAATTAAACTTGGGGCCCTGTGGCACCAGGCGCTGTACACATACACAGACAAAGAGGCAGTTTCTGCCCCAGCTGAGATTGGGATCGCTCTGTGTCGGGCACTGCCCACATAGCTCCTGCCCCAGTGGATTTTCAATCTAAAGAGACAAGACAAAGGCTTTGCAAGGGGAACTTTTCAAGCAAGGGACACTGACTTGTCCCCAGCCAGTCACAGAGCCAGGGATAGGACCCAGGTGTCCTGGTATCTAACCTATGCCCTGCCCACCAGTCTGCAGTGATATACCCCCATCATCATCATCATCATCATCATCACGGAGAAACAGAACAGAACAGAACAATATAAAACAAGTCAATTAATAACCCATCATATACTATAATAGAATATATTACAAGTAATAAATATGATACAATATGATACAATGTATAATATCATATAGTATAGTATAATAATACAAGTAATGAATACCATATGATAGATATAATGTATAATGCAATTAAACCATAATAAAATAGAATATATTACCAGTAATACATATGATACAATACAAGGTGTAATGTACTATACTGTACTATATTATTATAAAATATAATACTACAGACAGTTTGATGGGTAATGCAATATAATATGATACAATTCAAATGATAAACCGTAATAAAATAGAATAGATTACAAGTAATAAATATGACATTATATGATACAGTATATAATAAAATACAGTATACTGGTAATGCAATACAATAGAATATTTCAAGTAATAAATATATGATATCATAGATAAATATCATATATGTTAGGTATGCGTAGTGCAATATAATATGACACAATTTAAATAATAAACCATAATAAAATGCAATGGACTAAATTACAAGTAATACATATGATATATTATGATACAATGTATATTGCATTACATTGCAACCAAATACATTACATTTCATTAGAATAGAATAGAATAGAATAGAATAGAATAGAACCACTGCTATAAGGACACCCATCCTGACTTCATAAACTGCAGGGAAATTCCAAGTGAAACAAAATCAGACTCCCTTGACTCAAGCCAGGAGTTTTGATCCACATAACACGATTTCATGCAGACAAGGGACATATTTATGTGAACTGAAAGGCTAGGATATGCAGGGATTTGTAACCGACCTTTGCCCAGGCAGGAGGTGTGTGGGCGGGATTTGAAATTCACATTTTTAGCCAGCAAGAAGAAGAGAGAGGAGAACAAGAAACATCTACAGCAAAAAAAAAAGAGTAGGGACCAGGGTCTGAAACTAATTTTCCCCAAGCGAAAAGGGGTGAAGGAGAGGGTTTGAAATGTACTTTTACCCCTTAAGATTGTGGCAGCAGAGGGAGGCTCCAAGCTCACTTTTCCAGGGAGTCCAAGGCCTAGATCAGTGCATACCACCTTTTCTGTCTTGCTGCCGGAAGTAGGACATGCAACAAAGGCTTGAAGTTGCAGCCAAGTCGGTTTAGATTGGATCTCAGGAAGAACTTGTTAGGGCAGGGAGGTAGTGGAATAGATGCCTGGGGAAGGTATGGACTTTCCATCACTGGAGGTGTTCAAGAAGATGTTGGACAGCCACTAGTTGGGAATGATGTAGGTGTAAGCATGCTTATGTCTTACTATGGGTATTTCCCAGGCTTCTGGGCTCTGCTAGTTCCTCCCTGTCCCCCTTTCTGCTACGTGTGTCAGAGTGTTTCTAATTGTTCCCCAGAGGCATTGGATGTTGGCTGCAGCCAAGGGTGGGGATTTTGTTTGGGCTGTGCTAGAGCTCCTGTTGGGTAATAAAGCTGGAGGCTCCTGGCTGGAAGGTCTTGCCTCTCCATTCAGGGTTAGCCAGATGCCATATTTGAGATCAGGAAGGAATTTTACCCCGTGGGCAAATGGACTGTGGGGAAGTTTTGCCTTCCTCTGCACCAGGGAACATGACCCCTACCTGGGATCTCTTGAGTCACAACCTTTTAAAGAAGGAAGACACTGACTGTTGTGGTTCCCCTGCTTTCCCTGTGGCAGGGTCAGGTGTGATGTCTTGTGTTGTGTTAGGGTTGATAGTGGTCTCACGAATAGTTTAGAAGATGGATTTATATAGGATGGTTTGGATAGGGGTGATCCTGCCTCAGGCGGGGGGTTGGGCTAGATGCGGTCCCCTCTAACCCAACTTCTCTAGGAGTCTGTGATTCTCAGCCAGGGTTCCTGGAGATCCTTCCAAGGGTGCCACGGGTTGCCAGGCAATGTTAGCATGGTTAGGTGTGCAAACAGGATTCACCAGACAAACCCAGAGATTTCAGAGAGGAACCCATAGTGTCAAAACCATTCTGACCTGTTGTGGCCTTTCTGAGCTCTTTGCACCAGAAGAATCTAGTATTTTTCTGTAGCCAAAAATTAGTGAAAGCAAAGAGCTGGCATTTTATAAAAGTGCCTTGAGTCTTAAGTGCAGTGCCTTGAGTCTTAAAAGGCTGAGTACTGCTGGACTAGATGCTGTTTGGTTTCAACCGGGGTCAAGTGCTTCTGGAAGTCTCGTCCAGGCACCTAACTTTGCCATTGCAGTGTTGAAGTATCCATCAAAGTCCTCATTACTTCTAAACATGGTCATAGCAAATGCTATGGTTGGGTAATGCTGCTCTGAACGATTGTTCAGGGGCAGAGGAGTGTATGTGTTGCCTTGGGAGTGTCAGGGGCCTCTTGAATACACATACGCACACAGAAACATATGTACAGACACACACATGCATATACATATGCACTACTGTTGTTAACTCGTGTCATTAATCTCTCTGTCTCCAGCCATCAACCTAGCTATCCAACTATCTGTCCCTCTGTCCATCCCTTCACCCATCCATTTTCAGGTCTCTTTCTCCATCCATCCATCCTGGAAGACCCCACTTCCAGCAAGGCTCTTCCCCACCCTCCAGCCCTGTCAAGAGCTCTGGGGCATGGGGATGGTGGGAGTGGGGACTTTAAGACTGCTCGGGCTGAGGAAGGCTGAACCCCAGCCTCCCCATATCCTAGGTGAGGGCGGGGATGTGGGCAAAGGACACAGGCACCCCCCCCCCCAGGCCCTTCTTAACACCCCCACAAACCTGGGTTCCTTGAAGGAGGCACATTGGGATGGGGAGCCAGTCTCGCCACCCTGCCTTACCCTGGGGCCAACACAGGGCTCCAGGCATGCAGGAGGCAGGTCCCACTCCTCACAACAGGCTGCGGGGTGTGATGGTTGTGTTTTGAAGCATGGGGATCCTCCCCGCAAGCTCTCGGGGCCAGGTCTCCAGCGAGAGCCTGACCCTGAATCCAGCATCCATCCAGGAGGGCCTGGCTCCCGCACCACTAGGGCAGAGCGGGGCTGGGCATGTAGGCTGTGGGGTGGGAAGGGACTGGGATGGCTTGAAGTGGGGAGTGGGGAGCTCCAAGTTCAAGGTTGGGTTTTTCTTCTCACTTAGTGGGGGGGGGGGGTGACACTGTCCCTGTTGTATGGAAATGTGTGTGGTTGTGTATGTATGGGGATGTGTGTGAGAGAGATGCTGCCCCAGTTGTCTGAAAACGTGTGTGCAGGTGTGTGTGTGTGTGTATGTGTGTGTGATTAGCAGGGGGACACTGCCCCCATTTTACGGAAAGACAGCCAGTCTTCCCTCTGTGTGTGTGGGTGTGTGTGTCCATCTGTCCATCCGTCCCTGGGGCTCAGTCTGTCCCAGCTCCTGGCTCTGAGTCAGAGCCAGGTGGTTGGATTTGGCTGAGGGTTAATGATATGCCAGGGGCTGGCGTTGACTGGAGCTGGTCACGGACCATCGGGTTGTATGTGTGCGTTTGTGTGCGCGTATGTGTGTCTGTGTACAAGGGGGGTGTTTATATACAAGGGGGGAGTGTGTGCATATCTACAAGAGGGTGTGTGTATGCACAAGTGCATGTGTGTGTACAAGGGTGAGTGCGCCTGTACAAAGGGATGTGTTTGTATACAAAGAATACATATATGTATATGCAATTGTGTGTGCACCATCGTGTGCATATAAAGGTACATGTATATGTGTGTCCAAGGGTATAGGTGTGTATGTACAAAGGGGTGTGTTTGTCTACAAAGGGTGTGTATGTATACAAAGATATGCGTATGCAAGGGTGTGGGGACTCCATAGGTACAAACCCGTGTGTGTGTGTGTGTGTGTGTGTGTGTGTGTGTGTGTGTGCAATCGTGTGTACAAGGCTTCATGTGTACATTCAAAGGAGCATATTTGTACACAAGGGTGTATGTATGTACAATTTTGTGTGTACAGTTGTCTGCCTACAAAGGCACATGTGTTTGTGAGTGTACAAAGAGGTGTGTTTATACACAAGGGTGTGTATATATGTATGTACAAAGATATGTGTATGCAGAGGTGTGGGTATTTGTGTGCATACAAGCCTGTATATGTGTGTGTGCAAGTGTGTTTGTGTACATATATTTATGTGTATACAACTGTGTGTATACAAGTCTTCGTGTGCCTATATAAAGGACTGTGTTTGTACACAAGGGGCTGTATGTGTCTATACAATTGTGTGTGTGTGTACAACTGTATATCTACAAGGGGATGTTTCTATGCACAAGGGGTGTGTGTGTGTTCATTTAAAGGGGTATGTGCATGTACATGGGGGATCAAATATTTGTATCAAGTAGTGTGGGTGCGTACAAGCCTCTGTGTGTGTGTGTATGTGTATACAAGAATCTGCATGTGCATGTATGTGTGTGTGTATATAACTGTGTTTGTGCGGGGGGGGGGGGGGGGGTGTGCCCCAAGCCCCCCCCCACCCCCAGTTCCACCTCAGGCCATTGGGCTGGGTCTCCATAGAGCCCTGGGGGCAGCAAGGTGCTGAGCTAAGGGAGGGGGAGACACAGTTCATACATACATACACACACACACACACGCACATGCTCAAAGACATGCTTACATGCTCATGCACACACTCATGCTCACACACTCTCACACTTTCACTCAGACATACACTCCCTCACACACTCACTCACTCTCAAGCGCTGTCACTCATAGGCATGCACACACGCAGAAGCTCACATTCTCACACTCACATGTGCACACTCTCACACATATACACTCTCACGCTCACACACACACACTCACTTTCAGACCCTCTCACTCACATGTACACCTGTACACACTGCATGCACACACTCCAACACACAGGCATGCATACACATGCTTACACTTATACACAGACTCTCTCAGACACTCTCGCTCACATGCACACTCTTACTGACAGGCACAATCACTCTCAGACACTCACTTGCACACATACACACACATGCACACACTTGGCTACACACGCATATGCATACCCGGCCCTGCGGGTGCCTCTCACTCCAGACCCACAGCTCAGCAGCTGTGCTGCCCCCACAGTGCCCTGCTGGTATTTGGCTCTGGGCGACCCAGAGGCCCCCGGGAGCTGGGAGAGAAGCAGTACATGGAGCAGAGCGCCCAGGCCTGGAATCCCAGCTATGAGCCGGGAATGTCAGACGGCCCCAGGCGGGTGCCAGCCCCATACCCCCCACCCTGCCTGCAGCCCCCTGTTCTGCTGGTGCCCCTCACTCCCAACCTGCTGCCCCATGTTTGCCCCCCAGAGTGAAGGAGGGTGGTGTGGCTGGCTCCCCAGCCCAATGTGCCTCCCTCAAGGAGCCCAGGTCTGTGGGGGTGTTGAGAAGGGCCTGGAGGGGGTGGCGGTGTCCCTTGCCCACATCCCGGCACCTCAGTCCCAACTCACAGCCCCCTGCCCATCCCCCTGCCCCCAGACCCAAGCTGGCACCCACACCTCACCCCCAGCCTGTCAGCTGCTGTTTACCCGGCTGCCATAAAAGCAGCTGCCAGGAGGGACATTCCAGCCGTGCATTGTGGGGCCAGCTGGGCTGCGGGTGCCCACACCCCCCCACCACTGCATGGAGGGGGGTAGAGGGGGAGTCCAGCTGGGCCTGGCAGCACTGGGTAGCAGAGACTGCAGGATGGGAGTGAAGGGCACTGCTGGGCTACAGGGAGGGCCATGCTGTTTGAGTGTGTGTGTGTGTGTGTGTAATGCTGGGTGTACATGCCACACGCATGCTGTATGTATGTTCCATGGTCTGCCCAAGTGTGGAGTGCGTGTCTGTCTCTGTGGTAAACACAACATGTACATGCTTCACGTACGTGTATGTGTGGGTGTGTAAAGCAGTGAATCCACATGGTGTGTGCATGTGTGTATGTGTACTGCAGCGTGCACCTGTGTGCGGTGTAGCACATGCATTCTGTGTGTGTATGCAACACAGTATACAGGCAGTCCTCGACTTACCACATTTCAAATTACATTTTGCGCTTACAACATTTATAAATTGACACCCTGGTTCAACTTTCTGACGTCAGTTTCGACTTTACCACGCTTGATCCGACGCGACACCAGCGAACAAGTTCACTGCATGGCCCACCTCCCTGCAGATCATCTGTCCAAACTTCCTTGGACACTTTCTTTAAGAAAGCAGACAAGACTCCAGAAAAACCTGCAGCCAAGACTCCTGAGAAGACGCCAGCCAAGAGCCCTTCAAAAAGTCCAGCAAAGTCACCTCAAAGAAGTCCTTCCAAATCAATATGATTGCTATTTACAATACAAATACATGAATGTAGCTATATTACTCATCTATAATTGATTCAGTACAAAATTCTGGGTTATTTTTGGTGAAAATAGGGTATCGTGCCTTGGTTCAAGAACCAATCCCCCATTTATAACATTGTTTCCTGTGGGAAAATCAGTTTTGAGTTACAACGTTTTGACTTAAGTTGCAATTTTAAGGAACCAATTGTGTCGTAAGTCCAAGGACTGCCTATATATATGTATGTAGCATCCACTATGTATGTATGTTAAATACAGCGTGCACATGCAGTGTGGTATGTGTGTGCATGTGCACATGTTAAATGCAGTGTATACATGTCGCTTGAATGTGTGTATGTGTATATAGACAGCATGTGTGAGTGGGAGTCTCAGGCAGAATATCCATGCAGTGTGTGCGTGCAATGCAGTATGTGCATGTAGTCTGCATGGTGTATATATGTCCAGTACAGTGTACATATGCAGCATGCTGTGTGTATTAAATACCATGTGTACATGCTGCATGTGTGTGCATGTGTACACATGTGTGTGGGTATATAAGGTCGTGGGTACCTGCTGCAGGTGTGTGTGTAGTGCACATGTGCACCTGTGTGTAATGTGACACAATGTAATGCTGTGTGTACATGTAGCATGATGTATGTATGTTAAATACAGTATGCACATGTAGCGTGGGGTGTGTGCATAGCTGTGTATTAAATGCAGAGAGCACCTGCTCCATGTTTCTGTTTGTGTGTTTGTGTGTGTGTGCGCGTGCAATGCATAGCATGTGTGTGTATGTGTATGTATCGTATAATGTGTACATGCAGTGCATGTGAATGTGCCTGTGGGGGATGTCAGGTGGTATATCCATGCAGTGTGCATGTGTAATGCATCATGTATGTGACTATGTACTGCAGCCTGTGTGTAATGTAACAGATCCATACGGTGTACGTGTGTGTGTGATGCAGTGTATACATGCAGCATATGCATATATGTGTTTGTGCATCTGTGAGTGCATAAAACTGAATCCATGCAGTCTGTGTGTTTGTATGTGTGTACATGCCTATCTACATGTACACATATGTTCATACATACACACAGAGTATGTGGGTACATAAGGGAATATACTCATGCATGGGGGGGCGGGGCGGGGCGGGTTGTTAGGCCAGTTGTACATTCAGCTTCTGTGTGTAACGCAGTATGCCTGCACATGTGGGTATAATGTAGCACATGCATGTAGTGTGTGTGTGTGTGTGTGTGTGTGTGTGGGTAAAGCTGCTTGTACACACAGTGTGTGTTGAGATGTGTGTACTGCAGAAGGCAAGCACATACTTGTGTAATGCAGTGCACACACGTTGCCTCCTGTATGCTGGATCTATGTTACATACAGTGTGCACGTGCAGTGTGGTATGTGTGTGTGCCAAAGGCTGCGTGCACAGGCTGTGTGTTTGTACAGGGAGCATGTGGGAGTATGGGCGTGTGTGTTTCGGGAATGTGGTCACCATGTGTCCCTTCCAGCTGTCCCCAGGGGGAAGCCGTGACAATGGCAGGAAGCCGTGATGCCTCAGCTGGGAATGCGGCTACTCACGTGTCCGGAATACCCAGCCTGGGGGAATGTCCCTGGCATGGGGAGGGGGCAGGATATCCCAGTCCTCGCCTTCCCCTGCCCTGCCCCAGAGCTGGTCGCATCCTTTCTAGGTGTCAGGCTGTCCTACATGGCTGTTTTCTGCCAGTCACATCCCAGAGTTGGCTGCATTAATGTGCTATGTGGGCCATGCAGCTGCTGGGCCACTCTACGCAGCTGTTTTCTGCCTTCCTCTCTCCAGAGCTGGCTGCATCTCAGTGCTAGGTAACCAGGGCAGTAGCTGGGCCTGTTCTATATGGTTCTTTTCTTCCTGCCACACCCCAGAACTGGCTGCATATCCATACTACATGACCCATACAGATACTGGGTTGTTCTATATGGCTGTTTTCTGCCTGCCATACCCCATAGCTGGTCGCACCTGGTACCGTGTAAGCTGTCTGTGCTCACTACTCCACTCTTCACCTCCTCTCTCTTTCCTGTTTCTAGGCATGAAGACACCCTTGCTGGCCTAACCTGGCAGGAGGAGCCAGGACCCCTGGGGGCGTGATGGTCCCCATAATCCTTTGCTCCCTGCTCTTGGCATCTGTCGGAACTGCGGAGCTGGAGGGGCATTTCGACCTTGGTGAGCCTGGGTTACCTGCTTGGGAAGGTGGGAGAGATCCTTAGCTCAGCTCAGCTTAGCACCCCCCCACACACACACATGTGTGTGTGCACATGCACACATTTACACACGCACCTCACAGACGCCCTTCCCCGAGCCTCAACCACACAGATATGTGGGATGCACATGGGCTGGTGTGAGAGCCTGGGCTTGGTACCCACACAGGCTAAGATAGACATGATGCCCACTCTGCACATGCTAATGCATGCATGAGGACAGAAGAACATGCTTTGTACATACTAACACATACATGTGTGCACATAGGCCCCCTCAAGCATGCTAAGACAGACATAGTTCATACCTTTTATAGGTGAGCACAGGAGAATATGCTTTGTACGTGACACATGCACACATACACACACAGGCCTCATCAAGCATGCTAAGACAGGGACTGTGCATGCCCCATCTCATGCTAGCATATGTAAGCATGTATGACCATGCCTTGCACATGCACACACACTCATATCCACACAGGCCCAGTCTGCACATACCAACACATATGTGAGCACATGTGAACACGCTCTGCACATGCACACACATTGTCAAGAAGGCTAAAACAGGCACAGTGTCCACTCCACACATACAGGTAAGCCAGGGGCAGGCAATTATTTTGGGTGGAGGGCCGCTTACTGAGTTTTGGCAAACCACTGAGGGCCGGATAGAATGGCTGCATCCAGCCCCTGGGCTGTATTTTGCCCACCCCTGATGTAAGCACACATGAACATGCTTTGCACAAGCCAACATGCCCTGCCAAACACACTAAGACAGACAGGATACAGGACCCAGTACATGCCACCACATGGAACTGTAAGTGAACATGCTCTGCATGTGCTAGCATGCAACCAGATACACTTCATATACGTGTGTGTATGCACACACACGTATACATGCATGGGCATCTGGGGGCCTGATCCCAGCCTGGCTGGAGAGTGTGGAGCTAGCGCCTCCTGGTGTCTGGACCCAAGATCACCCCCATACTGTCTGCAGCCTCACACCTACCAGGGGCCATAGGGGATGTATATGGGCTGGTGGGTGGTGGGAGAGGGTTTAGAGGAAGTACAGGGAAACAAGTGTAGTGTAGAGGACCAGAGGGGAGGTGGGAGATGGGGGATCTTTAGGGGGTTGGTGGGATTTGTATGGGATCTCTTGGGGTCAGGTGGGTTATAGGGGAATCTATAGAGGATGGGTGGGATACATAAGGGGTAGGGGCCAGGTGAGATAAAAGGGAATCTATAGGGGTGGATGAGATATATACAGGATCCATGAGGCTGGGGTAGGCTATAGAACTCGATAGGAAGTGGGAGGGCTAAATATGGGTTGTCTAGACACCATGTGGGCTCCAAGAGAGTACATATGGGGGGGATACAGATGGGATCAATTAGGCTTAGGGGGCTATAGGAAGATCTATAAGGGGTGGATGTGATACATGTGGGATCAATGAGGCTGGGTGGGCTATAGGGGAATCTTCAGGAGATGGGTGAGATACATATTGGGATGTATAGGGGCCAAGTGGGACTATTGGGAAATCTGTAGTGGTGGGTGGAACACATAAGGGATCAGTGCAGCCCAGGTGGTCTGCAGGAGAATCTATAGAGGGTGCGTGGATGAGATACATACGGGATCCATAAGGCCCAGGTAGGCTATAGAACTCTGTAGGGAATAGGTGGGGTGCATATGGGTTGTCTAGGGGCCATGTGGGTGCTAGGGGAATCTGTATGGGGCAGGTGGGATACATAAGGGATCAATGAGGCCCAGTGGGCTATAGGGGAATATATAGGGTGGGGGAGGGATACACGTGGGGTCTCCCCATATTTATTCCCTGTATACAGATACATATACAGAATCTCTCTGTATAGGGCTTAGAGGGGCTTGATTCTTCAACAGGACCTTTCTGGGCTATAAGGAAATGTTGGGGGGAGGTCAGAAGAAGGTTAACATGGACTATAGGAGAATCTGGGTGTGGGGCAGAGGAAACTATAGTAGATGTATGGTTCTATAGAGGCAGGATGGACTATAAGGGGATATGTAGGAGATGGATAAGATATCTAGGTCTCTAGAAGGGCTGTAGTAGAATGAACACAGGATGGGTGGAGTCTATAGGAGGCTGAGGGATCCATATGGCAGTGCATAAGGGATGGATAAGATCTGTAGGAGTCGTCTGGGATCTATAGGGGCCTATCAAAGCTGGAAGAGCCATGTGGGATTGAATAATGGGTGGCTGGAGTCTGTAAGGGCTGGATAGGATCTATACAGCCTGAGTGGGCCATATGGAAGTGAATAAGGGATGGATGAGATCTATAGTGGCTGGGTAGAATCTACAAGAGCCAGGTGGGCTATGTAGGAGTGAGTAAATGTTGAATGAGGTCTCTAGGGGCTGGGTGGGATTTGTGGAGAGCTATAGGGGCCAAGTAAACTATAGAGGATGCCAAGAGCCTGGTTGGGGTCTCTAGAGGCTGGGTGGGATCTGGGAGGTGGGGGGAGAATGCAAATAAGGGATGCCAAGGGGCTGCTCCTTATTCTCTCTCTCTCTCTCACTCTTCTCCCACCCCCTCCACCAGCCAAGTGCCGCTATGCGCTGGGTATGCAGGACCGCACGATCCCCGACAAAGACCTGTCAGCCTCCAGCTCCTGGTCAGACTCCACTGCCGCCAAGTACAGCCGGTGAGGTACCCCCCACTCCTATCCCTGAAACCCATAGGTGGAGGGAGAAAATATTATTTGGGGGTGCTGTGTACAAACACACAAACACACACACACAGCAGGTAAATCTGTGGGGGAGAAGGGGCAGGAAGGGGTGGGAGGGGGTGGGGATCAAGGCCCCCACAGTGAGGGAGGGGCAGGGGTCCCTACGGTGAGGGAGGGAGTGGGACAGGGGTAGAGGCTAGGGCGAATGGGGCCCTGAGGACAGGGTGGCTCACAGTGGTGATTTGTAGGGGGTGCATGTGGGTGCACGTGCACCCGCTGAGAGTTCTGGTGCACCCCTTGTCAGGCTGTGCTCTCTGTTTAAGTGCTGGTGCCCCCCCTGTGAGCACAGGCCAGGGAGCGGGTCCGCCAGCAAAAGCGGCTGCACCACTTCCAGAAGTGGCCACGGGACTTCTGGAAGTGGCGCAGCCACTTTTTTGTGAGATCAGCCACGGGGGGGACTGCCCCTGGTCAGTGAGATCGGCCATGGAGGACACCCACCCCCAGGTCGCTGACTGGTGTCAGGGGGGGGCACGTGTCACCCCGACTCAAGAGGCACCAGTTGCCCATGGTGGCTCATCAGACGGTCAGAGCCCCAGTGGCTCCTCCAGAAGCATGGGGGGGCTCTCGCCACTGCTCACACCCCAGGGGAGGCATGGGGGCAAGTGCCCCCCAGATTTGTGTTCAGGGCAGAGTTGGACTGCTGGTGCAGGCTGGGGCTCTGCACCCCACTGCCACTGCCTCCAGAGCTGCATGATGTACCTTGTACCATGTACCTTCTGCCGTCAGGCTGCGCCACGTTCCATGCCTGGTCAGCAGTGGCAGTCACGTGGCGTTGTGGGGCACCCAGGGCAGCGGCAGTGGGGTGCAAAGCCCCAGCCCTCAGCAGCAGCCCTTCTCCGTCCCACACACAAATCCGGGGGGCACATGCCCCCGTGCCTCCCCTGGGGTGTGTGCAGTGGCAAGAGTTGCCCCCATCTGATGAGTTGCCCCCTCCTCAAGGCCCCATTTGCCCCAGTCCCTGCCCCTGCCCCACTCCCTCCCTCACCATGGGAACTTCAATCTCCTCCCCGCTACACACACATCCAAGTCCCTTCCCCTTCACAGACTAAGACATGCCTGCCATGCTGGGCAGTGATTCACATACCAGGCTGCAATCCTGGCTGCCTGTCTGAGTCTGTGTGTGCCCCTTTCCCTCCCCACCCCACCCCACTGCAGCCGCCCAGAGCCTGTGCCTGGGCTGCCCTGCGGGCCTACCCTCTGCTACCACTGTCCTGCATTTGTGAGGACTAAGCCCTGTTAGCCCCAGCCTTCCATTGCTGAAACCCCCACCCCAGAGCACAGCTGGTGAGGGCCCCTCCCTCCATCCCTTTGCCAGCCTCCTCAGAGCCCCAGAGTAGGCCAAGATGTGGCTATAAACAAGCCCAGTCCAGTTTTTATGGGAAGCTGTACAATAACAGTGGGGTGGAGGCAAAATGCAGGGGTGGCCTGGACCTTAGGTAGAGAGCCTAGCATCACAAACCAGCCCCAGGGCTTATGGAGACCCAGCCATAAATGATGGTCTCACATGGGGCCTCATTTTTTACAGCAGACCCCAGCAAGGGCAGTTCCAGGGGAGGTGCAATGTTGCAGTTGCACCCGCTTTGCTTCCTACTCCACCTGAAGGTTACAGCCAGTTGGTTTAGATATCACCCATTCTTTATACACTCTCATATGACCCACGCAGCCTGGATAGAAATGCCACTGCCCA
>NW_005842781.1:0-18391 GCF_000455745.1 Alligator sinensis | reverse complement strand
CAGGAATGAAGCGGGGTACAACTGCACCACTGGACTCCCACTGGATCCCCCGCTGCTTCTATTCCAGACCAGGGGAAAAAATCAGATTTCTTGCTTAAGACACACAACACCATTTGAGGTGACTTGATCTGAGGGGAGAAAGGATGTGTACACCAGAAAATATGGTAATAGCTTGGCCCTGGTTCTCATAAGAAACCCTGCCATAGCAAACCTGGTACTTATGGAGACCGTAACAAACGCCTTTGATCCTCCACTCACAGACTGACCCTCTGGTTTCCCAAGGGACTTTGCTGCTATAGAATAGCCCTCTGGTTTTAAAGGGGACCCTACAAAAACAAACCAGCCCTGGTTTTCCTGGGAAGCTCCATTGTAGTGCCCTGGCTAACTCTCTCACGAGATATCTCCTCTCCTTCCGCTCTATCTCACATGGGCTCAGGCTGGATACAAGTGACGGGGATGGGGCCTGGTGCCCAGCGGGACCAGTCTACCCCAACGATGCTGAGTTCCTGGAAGTTGACCTCCGGCGCCTGCACTTCCTGACGTTAGTGGGCACCCAGGGCCGCCATGCCGGTGGGCACGGCAAGGAGTTTGCCCGGGCCTACCGCCTCCATTACAGTCGCGACCGGCGCCGTTGGCTGACCTGGCGTGACCGCTGGGGCAATGAGGTACCAGAGAGGTGGGGTCACTGTATGGGGCAGGGAGGGGCTGAGTGGGAGGGGCAGGGGAATGGGGCGGGGCAGGTCATGGGAGCTGTGGAAGGGAAAGGAGATTCCATAGGACCAGTGACATAGCAGTTTCTGATGTCACTAGGCCATGAGATATCAAAGCCCCCTGCTGACATCATGATGGCCTTCAAGCCCCCTGAAATGTCATGGCTCCCTGTGATGTTCCAGCTGCTCCTGTGGACATCACAGCCTTTTGACGTCATCATCCACCTACCTGTGACATCACATCCCATGAGCATGCTGCCATCAGCACATGGGCTATGTGTCACTGGCTCTGTGAAGTTGCAGCAAGAGGGAAATTATGTCAGGACAGGCACTGATAATGTCTCAAGCAGGCAACAGTGATGTCAGCTCGGGTGGGCAAGGAGACATTGAGCGTCACATGATGTTGAGCTGTGATGTGATAGATCACAAGGCCATGATGTTATGAGAGTGAGGCAAATATCCTTTTGAGGGGTGGAGCCAGAATGGTGGGCAGGGCACTGCCCTGCAATGCAGTTAACCCCTCACTGCCTGTCCAGGTGATCTCTGGGAACGTTAACACAAATGAGGTGGTGCTGAAGGATCTTGGGCCACCCATCATTGCCCGCTACATCCGCTTCTATCCCCGTGCAGACCGTGTTATGAGCGTCTGCCTGCGTGTGGAACTGTATGGCTGCCTCTGGCGGGGTGAGTGTCCCCTCATACGCCCATCCCCACCTGCTCTTTCCTGTGCATGGGGCTGTATATCCACCTTTGGTGGGGTGAGGAGCTAGAGTGAGGCATCCCCTTCCCCCCTGCTATGCCCCTCAGTCCCCAGCTGGTTCTGGGGTGCTCATTACCTCTCCTCCTCTCTGCCCTACTGCCTCCCATCCTGGGAACTCAGGGGCATTGTTCCCTGTCTCCCCCTGCAGATGGACTGCAGTCCTACACCGCCCCCATGGGACAAGTTATGCCTCTCCAGCCAGAGCCTGTTTATCTCAATGACTCCACCTACGATGGCCTCAGCATCAGCAAGTAAGTGAGTGCTGGCCCCCACTCCCTAGCTCCCACTCAGTGGCCCCATGCTGGCTCCCTTCCTCAACCCCCCATCCCACCCTCCTCTACCCCCTCTACAGTGCCCCATCTCACCACCCTGTTGGTGCCTACTTGACCCAATAAAAAGAAGCTCTGCTAGTGCCATGCTTCTTCACGTCTGCCCCCAACTGTCAGGTAGATGCAGCAATGAATGGATGGGAAAATGGATGGACAGATTGTATGGATGGACAAACAGACCTGAAAATGAACACACAGATAAATGGAAGGGAGATCTGATGCAGGATGGATAAAGAGATAGCTGAAGGGATGGATGGATGGATGGATGGATGTGAAGATCAGTGGACAGATGGCAGACGCTTCTTCTGCTCTATTATGCAGTAGTGAGGCCTTATCTGGAGTCCTGTGCCCAGTTTTGAGCTACACACTTCAAGGGAGTTCTGGAAAGACTGGAAAGAGCCCAGTGAATAGTGGCCAAAATGATTAGAGCCCTGGGGAATGTGACTTACGAGGAAAGGCTGAAAGAATTATGATTATTTAGTCTGGAGAAGAGAAGACTGAGGCGGGATTTTATAACAGACTTCAAAGACGTGAAGGGCAATGACAGAGGATAGAAATGGGATTCTCTTTGTAGCTGTAGGGGACAGGACTAGAAGCTATGGCCTCAAGCTACAGCAGAAGATATAAGATTGAGACGAGGAGGAACTTTCTGACTAAGGGCAGTCATGCAATGGAAGAGGCTGCCAGGAGAGGTTGAGGAATCTACCTCTGTCAGTTTTCAAGAGCACTGAGACACTGGGCGGGAATGGCTCACTCAGGGATGATCCTGCAGCGGGTTGGACTAGATGACCTCACAAGGTCCCGTCCAGCCCTACTTTTCGCTGATCCTATGAATGTATAGTTCCATGTGATCAGGGGTGGACAGATGAGTGGAGAAGGAAATCTTTTGATAAAAGGATGAACAGCTTCATAGATGGACCTTAAGATCTGAGTAAAAGGATACAGAGGGATGCATGCAAAGATGAACTGATAGATGAATGAACAGTCAGATTTGAAGAGGAATAGGTGGAGGGATGAATGGATGGATGGGCAGACCTATGGCTAGATGCATGAATAGGAAGCACCCCTCAGCTTATTTGGTGGGTTCCAGCACCTGTGTTTTTACCCCATCCCAGTGCTTTCCAACTCCTTTCAGTGGTGCTAGAACACAAGTGTCTGAGCCCATCCTCCCCCCCACCCCCCATGTCTGAAAAGCTCCCCAATGTGGTGTCCAAACTGGGTGCTGGTGGCCTCTCTTCATGGTGCTGCCTCTCTCCCCCTTACAGGCTTCAGTTTGGGGGCCTTGGGCAACTGGCAGATGGTGTGGTGGGACTGGATGATTTCACTCGGACCAAGGAGCTGCGGGTCTGGCCAGGCTATGACTACATCGGGTGGAAGAATGACTCCTTCTCTATGGGCTATGTGGAGATGGAGTTTGAGTTTGACTGTCTCCGGACCTTCACCTACATGAAGGTATCAGCATAGGGGGCCCTAGGAATTGCAGGAAAAAAAGGTTAGCTTGATTAGTGAAACATTAAGACCAGTATATAGAAGAAACAGTTGTTAACATCTGTGAAGAACAATGAGCCATTACATCAATTGACTCCCTAGGTGATGCCTGAATACAAATACCACTGCTATTGCTGGGAAGTTGGTTTGAAACTTTGAGTGGAACAGGAATCAAAGTGGGCTATGTCTGTTTTGGCCAAAAGCAATTTCCCTGCTTAAGAAACCCACCCCAGTTTTGTGGGGAAGGTGTGAATGCTGTGTGTGTAAATATGGTAATTGTCCTGTATAGCTCTCTGGGGATAGGGAGTGGTGGTACCAACTTCCCTCTCTCCTTGTTCTGCAGGTCCACTGCAATAACATGCACACGCGGGGCGTGAGCATTTTCCGTCAGGTGGACTGTAGGTTCAAGCAGAACCTTGAAACTGCCTGGGATCCCGAACTGGTGACTCACCTGCTGGCAGTGGATGTCAAGGACCCCAGTGCCCGCTCTGTCACCGTGCCCTTGGAGGGACGCCTGGGGCACTTCCTGCAGTGCCATTTCTACTTCTCCAATGAGTGGATGCTCTTCAGTGAAATTGCTTTCCTCTCAGGTGTGGTCCCTTGGATGCCCTCCCCAGTCTCAACATCCCTTGTCACCATAAAACTACCTGCGTCCACTCCTGTGAAGTGTTGTGTAGCAACTGAGCCCGCAACAACTCACCAAAACTCATTACGTGGCCCTCCAGCTGAAGTAACTGCCCGTCCCTGTTCTATCTTCTTCATGTTCCCGGACTTTCATTGGCTTGAAAAGTTTGTTACTTCATTCATTAATTTATTAGCTCATTGGCTGGAATTTTCATTTGTTCTTTCAGGACGCCTTGGTTTATTAATTCGTTTGTTGTACCTTAGGTTTTGTTTAGTTTTTCTTCTTGTGTTCATTAGCTCTTTTTTCTACCCATTAGTAGTTAAACCAGCTATACATCACCAAGTAAGACAGGCACCTTGTTTTTGGGAAATACAGAAAGAAGCAAAAAAGAATTTTCCAGAGTTATGGCTAAACAGAGCAGGAACAGAGTTTTACCTTTAGCTCACTCATCCTCCATGTCCTGCTCAACCAAACCCTGAAACTGTAGCTGCTGCTGAAAACTGATCTGTGTAGGTGGGTCTGTAGTTTTACAAAGGCCTAGAAACAGTCTGCAGGGCTGTGACAGGAATACAACAGAGACCAAGAGGAGCTAGCAGACAGTAACATTTCAGGAAGAAAGGTTAATTGGATTTGTGGAATATAAGGACCATTACATAGAACAGATGGTTGTGGAGTGAAGAGCAATGAGCCATTACATCAGTTGACCCCCTCATCACTACCTGAATAGAAATGCCATGCTGCTGTTGGGAAGCTGGTTTGAAACTTTGGGTGGAGCAAGAATCAAAAACAATACCCGTCTCCCTGCTTAAAAGAGACCCCCCCCTCCCCCCCAATTTTGAAAGGCTAAATTTTGAGGAAAAGTGTGTGGGGTATGTGAGTAAATATGCTAATTCTCCTATACATTCATTCACTCATTATGGATGGTTGGCTTTTTCATTGGTTGGTTAGTGCAAAAGAGTCTTTTCTTGGTGGTTGCATGATTGGTTGCTCAGTTGTATGGTTAATATGTTTCTTTGGTAGGTTCTTTGAAGGTTTGGACACCTGGGATGTTAGTTTGTTGGTTGGTTGCATGGTTAATATATAGAGTAGATGGTTATTAGTTGGTTGGGTGACTAGATGTGTGATTGGTTTTGGAGTTGGGGTGCTGTATCCTTTGGTGAGTGGTTGGCTGGTTACTTCATTGACTGGCTGGAGGATTGATTGGTCTCTTTCATCAGTTCTTTCTTTTCTTAGTCCTTTGTTCATTAGTTAGGTCATTCATTCATGAGTTAGCTCATTAATAGGTTCATTCATTAGTTCCTTCCATAATGGATTTGTTCATTCTTTGCATATTAAATCTTTTGCCACCTCTTCCATTTGTTATCTCTCTCAGTAGGGAATTAGTTATTTCCTTTGCTCATTAGCTGACTAGCTTGTTCTTTCTCTCTCTGGTTCACGAAGAGGCTCATTAGGTGGTTAATTTGTTATTCCAAGAGATTAGGCATTTAAGTGTCCGTTCACCCACTTCTGCTCTTTCCCCAGAAGTGGTAGAGGACCCATCTCTTACTGGAACAAGCCGTTGGCCCCCAGTGGTCCCTCCTCAACCCTCAGGTAGGGGGGCTGCAGCCTCCTCTGTCCAGGAGGACCTGGGCTCCACATTGCATGGGGAACCAAGACCCACCTCCAACCTCACCCGCCAGGGTAAGTCACAGAATAGGACAGGGCAAGGGAAGAAGTGGACATGGCCTAATTCCCTAATGCCCACTGAGAGGCTGCCTCCAGTTCAGCCCTGTCTCTCTGTCCATTTCAGACCTGGAGGTCCAAGGGAACCCCAAAACTAGCCAGCCAGTTGCAAAGGATGACAACAGCAACACGTCCATCCTGATTGGCTGCTTGGTGGCCATCATCCTGCTCCTACTGGTTGTCATCTTCCTCATCCTCTGGAGGCAATACTGGAAAAAAATCCTGGGAAAAGTAAGTGAGAGGGGATGGCAGAGGGGGAAGAGGCTTTGGGGTGGGAATGGGAGATCCTTGCTGCTGATAGAGGTTCTTGTATATCTTAAGGGGTGAAAGGTGCTGGCATTCCTGGTTTCTCTCTGCTGTGGGAGGGTAGTGCAGTTTTGTGGGCTAGAGAAGGGAGGAGCTGGGAGCAAGATGCCTGGGTTCTCTTCTGGTTCTGGATGGGTTGTTGGAAGCCCATGGGTTAGATGGTGCTGGTGTCAGGACTTCTTGGATCCTTCCCAGCTCTCCTAGGGGTGGACATGACAGTCAGTGCTAGTATGATCTCTCTGGAATCCTCTGCAGGCTCAGCGACGAATCTCTGATGATGACCTGACCGTTCATCTTTCTGTGCCTGGCGACACCATTGTCATCAACAACACAATGGGCTCCCAGCGCCATTCCAGCCGCTATGAACGCATCCAGTCTGGGGAGACTGAGTACCAGGAGCCCAACCGTGCTCGCATGAAGCTGCCTGACCTGCCCCATGGCACTGAGAACTCCGGTGAGTGCACAGGGTAGGGGCCAGATTGTGGAGAGTCACTCAGCTGTGGGTTGGGTTGGGATCTGGGATGTGGTTGGGTGTAATGGTGAGATGATGGGAGGGGAGGTAGCAAAAGAGATGGAGGGATGGACAAGCAAATGGAGACATGTTGCTGGAGAACAGTGGATGGATGGATGGATGGATGGATGGATGGATGAAGGAGGCACGTGGAGAATGAATGGACAAACAGACGGATGGATATAAAGACAGATATACTAATAGGTAAATTAATAGATGAATGAACTCATGGATGGAGTGATGGATGGATAGATGAATGAAAGGGTCGTGGAGGATGGATGGATGGACAATATGATATGTTCTGCAGGTAATGTCATGTAGTTATACTGATAGGCAGACACATGACAAGGAAACAAAGGGATAGATAGGCAAACAGGCAAATGGCTGGACAGATGGAAGCACGGAGTGTCAAATGCATGGATGTATATTGACAGACAAAGAAATAATGGCGGGATGGATAGCTGGATGAAGGGAATGGATGGATGGAGAGAGTATGGTTAGAAGGATGAATGGCTAAGCAAGAAGATGAATAGGCCAGTAGAAAAATGGGTGGGTGGATGGAGAGAAGGAGGAATAAGCAGAGCTGGAGAGAGACAGGAACTGGGGAAAGACATACGGGTAGAAGTGGGGAAAGGGCTTGGGGTAGAAGAAAAGAGGCCAGGATACAGAGTAGAGGGCAAAAGGATGGGAGGGAGAGAGATTAAGGGATACGAGCTGAGGTGGAGAAAAGAAGGGGCAGAGGCAGAGGAAGACAATACCAAGCAGTAAAGTTGGGAAGAAGTGTGGGATGGGCAGGGAGGTGGAAGGTCCCAGCCCGGTCACCCCACCTACTCGGCCACCAGTTGGAGCCCTTCCCCCAACCCGCTGTGTTTGCCCCTCCCCTGCATTCCATCCTGTGTGCTCATCCCACACCAGAGTGAGCAATGCCTTCCTGGTTCTGGGAAGGGGCGGGCTCTGCTTGGTTAGAGTAGTCGGGGTGGTGGGAGCCTGGGCGCCTGGGTTCTGACCTCAGCTCTGGGACGGGAATGGGGTGTGGTGGGTAAGAGCAAGGGGGACGGGATTTGTGAGCCAGGAATCCTGAGTTCTCTTCTCAGTTTAGGGGATTAAGGTCTAGTGGGGGCTGGGGACCAGGATGCCCGGGTTCTCTCCCAGCTCTAGGGGGGTAGTAAGGTCTGATGGATTATGGCAGACAGACCTGGGGGCCAGGACTCCCGAGTTGTCTCTTAGCTCTGGAAGGGGCATAGAGTGTGGTGGGTTACAGCAGGGGGTGAATGGGTTTTGAAGCCCAGACACCTGGGTCCCATCAAACTGAGGAGGGCTTCCCACCATCATCCTTGTGTGTCAGGAACATCCCTGTCCCCCTCTCCCTGTCTCTTGGGTTTTCCAGGGGAGAGACGTGTCCTGCTAGCCCCCCTCCCCGTACCCCGGCCCTCTTGTGTCCGTCTGTCTGTTCTCATCCATCCATTTGTCTGTGGGTTTTGAAGCCCAGACACCTGGGTCCCATCAAACTGAGGAGGGCTTCCCACCATCATCCTTGTGTGTCAGGAACATCCCTGTCCCCCTCTCCCTGTCTCTTGGGTTTTCCAGGGGAGAGACGTGTCCTGCTAGCCCCCCTCCCCGTACCCCGGCCCTCTTGTGTCCGTCTGTCTGTTCTCATCCATCCATTTGTCTGTCCCTTCCCCCTCCCTTCCCACCCCCCACCCTTCTCCCGACAGCTCTGCTGCTCAACAACCCGGCCTATCGGCTCTTCCTGGCCACATACGCCCAGCCAATGGGAGGGCTCGCTCGCCCGCTGTCCGAGGCGGCTAAGCCAATCAACACTGATGGTAAGGAGAGCCCTGCTTGGGATGCAGGGCTGGGCAGCATCTCCTGCCCCCCTCTTGCCCTCCAGGGGGCATCCTCTGCCACTCTGACTTTTCCTGTCTCTTCCAAACTGACCCCGGCTCACAGCTTCCTTCCTGTCTCGCTCCCGTAATGCGTCTTGCTTTGGCTGATGGGCGGGACCAGGGTACGGGATTACCATAGTTCCTCGCATGCCACAGGTCCCATTTCCCCAAGAAATTAGCGTTCCCAAATTGATGTGTACGTCTTAAGTGGGGAAGGTGATTTTCTGCCCAGGATAGCAGCAGTGGCATTTCTATTCAGGCAATGCTAAGGGAATCAATTCACTTTGTGGCTCATTAGCATCCACTTGAATCCTGCTAATTGCTCTTTGTTCCACAGGTGTTAATGATCTGCTCTCCTATTTAATCATTTTCACATTCCATTAATCAAGATAGCCTTTCTTTAAAGAATTTGTAATGCAGCTACTCTCTCTTTGCTTCTTTCACACCCCTGAAAGCTGTTTCTAGCTCTTTTCAAAATCCTAGATCTACCCATGGAGTCTAGTCTTCAGCAGTAGCTAGAGGTTCAGTTTTTGGTTGAGCCTCTATGAGCTACTGATAGTGTAGGCATGAATAAGTTAAAACTATAACTTTTGCCTAAGCAGGAAAGGGAAGGTTATTCCCCAGTTATCTGTCCTGTTATCTTTCCTGCTTGGTGCAGGGAGCTGGACCCAATGATCTTCTGAGCTCCCTTCCCGCCTTACAATCTATGAAGCTAAGGTGAATGAGCTGCCCTATGTGGCCATAACTATTTTTTCCCTTAATTGTCTGCCCCAAAACAAAGTGTGGGTCTTATTTGGTGGGTGTGTGGTAAACAGGAAAATATGGTATATTATGTTAAAATGCAACCCTCTCAGGATGGCTACTGTGTATATAGGGGTCTTTTGCCAGTGCAGAGATGCAGCCATCTCTGGAGTGGGGGCCTCTGTGTATACAGGGATCCCTTCCCTGACTTCAATATGGGGGCGTGGAGGATGTGATGACACTTTATACTGTATTTTCCTGTATACAACATGTGCTGGAATATAATCTGCACCTTGTTTTAGAAAGGTGGAATGACTTGTAGCAAGTAGCCAAGTAGCAACAGCGAGACCTGGGTCTGCTCCTTGTTCTGTTCCCTGCGAATCGCTGCACAGTTTGTATTCACTGTTGCCCAGCAAGTGGCAGAACCTGTTGTTACTATATTCTTTGCATATAATGCACACTCCGATTTCCTACGGCTGGTTTACGGGAGGTGGGGTAAATTTGAATGAGCATGTAACAAATATGTTATTTTCATTTTTGCCCAGTAAGCGGCTGAAACTGTTCTTATCATATGCCTCACATAATGAGCACTTCAGTTTTTTGCTGCTCGTTTTTTGCAGAGAAATGTGTGCAGATGTGTGAAAAATACAGCATTTTCACTTTTGTCCGGTAAATGGCAGAAAATGCTCTTACTGTACGCCTCACATATAATGCATGTTCCAATTTCCTGCTGCTGATTTTTGCGGGGAAAAGTGCATGTATGTCTGAAAAATATGGTATTTTCACTTTTGCCCAGTAAGTTGCAGGAACTACTTTTACCACATACCTAGCATACAATGTCCTCTCCAATTTCCTTAGCAGCTGTGTTTTGAGGGGAAAAGTTTGTGTTGTATGTCAGAAAGTATGGTATTTTCACATTTGCCCTGTAAGTGGCAGAAACTGCTTTTACCATATTTCTTGCTTATAATGCGCCCATTTCCAGCCATTTTTTTGTGGGAACAAAACCATGCAAAATATACAGCATAGAGGGTTCCTTTTTTCTGACATCAAGATGCAGCTAACTCTGGGGTAGAGCAGTCCCCACTAATGTAGTCTCCTTGCCCATCCTGCCAGCCTGCAGCAGCGACTACATGGAACCGGACTCTTCGGGAGCCCTGGCCCCAGTGCCAAACAACGTGCCACACTACGCTGAAGCTGACATCATCAACCTGCAAGGGGTGACAGGAGGGAACACCTATGCCGTGCCAGCTGTGGCTGTGGACGCACTGGCAGCCAAGGATGTGGCCCTGGCTGAGTTCCCCCGCGGCCGCCTCCGCTTCAAGGAGAAACTTGGGGAGGGGCAGTTTGGGGAGGTATGGACTCCCCTCACCCTTCTCCTGCCAGCCCTTCCCTGGTCCCCTCTCTCCTGTCTTTTTCCTTCACATGCTCAGACATTTCTTCATCCATCCAGATCCATTTGCTGTGCTTTCTTTCCTTCATTCTTTTCCTTCCATTTTTGTTCTTTCCTCTTTTCTTTCTCTTTTCTGTTTGTTTAGTTGTTCATTCATTCTTCTGTTTGTGCTCTCCTTTCATTCCTTGGTTGTTCCTTTCTTGTGTTCATTTATTCATTCATTCGTATATTTGTTCTTTCCTTAGCAGGTTTGTTCAGTCATTTGTTCTGTCATTTTCTTTTTTCTTTTTCTTTTCTCTTTTTTCATTCAATATTTTTGTACATTTCCTTCATTAACTCCTTAATTTGCTCTTTCAATCATCCATGTGTTCATTCTCTTATTCCTATGTTCACTGTTTTACTCATTTGTTCATTCATTCTCTTCTTTCATTTTTCCGTTAATTATGTTGTTCATTCCTTCATTCGTTCATTAGTTTGTTCTTTCATTTATAACTTCTTTTGTTCAGTTGTTTGTTCATTCATTATTTTTATGTTCTTCCTTCTATTTATTCACTCCATACTTTCTTTCATTCATTTGTTAGTTCATTCTTTCGTTCTTTCCTTTTTGTTCATTCTTTTGCTCTTTCATTCTTTCATTTCGTTCATTCTTTTTCATTAATCTTTATTCATTTGTTTTCATTCATTTTTGTTCATTCTTTCTTGTATTAATTCACTCCTTAATTTCTTTTTTTTCCTTCACTCACTTGTTCATTCTTTCTTTCCTGTGCTTTTTCATTCATCTATTTTTCTTCATTCATTCATTCATTTTGTTCGTAATTCCATTTATTCACTCTTTAATATGCTTTTTCGTTTATTCATTTGTTTTGCTACTTATTTCATTCCTACATTTTATTCATTTTTTCATTCATTTATTTAGTCACTTTTTCATTCTTTTATTCTTTTTTAACTTGTTTATTTTTTATTCTTTCATTCTTTATTTTTTTCTTTCATTCACTCATCCTTATGTTCACTTGTTCCTTTTTATTCATTACCTTGCTAAGTTTTATCACTCATTCAGTCCCTAATCTGTTCTCTCATTACCTCCTTTATTTACTCTTTTATTCATTCATCCATTTGTTTCTTTTTTATTCTTATGCTCTTTCATTCTTTTCTTTATTATTTTGCACATTCATTCATTGCTTCATTCTCTTTTGTTCATTGCTTCATTCATTCATTCTTTCATAATTTTTTTATTTGTTCTTTCAACATTTTCTTTATTCCTTTGTTTATTCATTTCTTCCTTTTCCTGGTTCCCTCAGCCCTTTATTCCTGTCTACAGTCTAATGTATGTTCCTTTGTGTACCTGGTCTGTTCTTCACTTAGTTCTCAGTTACTTTCTCACTCATATATTTATTATGGTTTTTCATTTCCCCCCTTCATTTATTCATTTATCAATCTTGTTCAGTCCTTCGTTTCACTTCTCATTGTTTTCTCTTTAATTTTTCCTTTTAATTGTTCCTTCTTCCCTTCATCTTTTTAGTGCTTCTCCATTAGTTCTCTCATTCTTTTCTTTCTTTCCATTCCTTCATCTGTACACTCATTTCATGTATCCATTCTTTTTTCTTTCATGTATTCCTACCTTCCCTATGTTCACCTTATATATATTTTTTCTTTTATTAATTTAGGTATTCAATCTTTCATTCAGTTCCTTTTATCTGTCACTTACACACATATATATATATATATGTATGTATGTATGTATGTATGTATGTACATATCAGTGAAAGACCATGTCAATTGAACAATACATAAATGAATTAATACAAGAATAAATACATGTAGAAAGGAAGAATAGATAAATGAAGGAAGGAATAAATGAACAAAAAACCATAAATATATGAATACACAAATGAGATAAGGAATGCATGAATGAAAAAGTAAATGAATACATAAACAAATGAATAAAAGAATAAAAGTAGAGTACCCAGATGACTGAATAAAAGAATACATAATGAACAAATAAATAAATGAATGAATAAAAAATAAATGGCTACACAGATGAATGAAAAGTTAAAAACAACAACTACAAGAACACATCAATAAATGAATGGATGAATAACTGAAGCATAAAGAAGGTGTGAATTAATTACTGCATGAATAAATGAATGAAAACAAGTGATGGAATAAATATATATATATTTTCTGTTATTAATTTATGTATTCTATCTTTCAGTCAGTTACTCTTATCTGCCACTTATTAGCTATTCAGGGTTTTCCTTCTTTTTCATTCATTCTTTTTTCCATTCATTCATTTTTAATCTTCATTTCTAGGCCCATTCATTTTTTCTCTCAGTCATTGTTGCTTCACTTGTTCCTTTGTATTTTCATTCATTCTTTTCTTACCGAGATGATCCATAATTATCATCCTATTTATCATCCTATTTTCATCCTATTTTTTTCATCCTATTTTCACTCTCCTGCTGCTCATCCTTTCAATGACACTTTCATCCTTTGTTCCTCACATTTCTTCTGTCCATTTCTTTGTTCATTTTTTTCATTGATTCTTCCCTGCCCCCTATTCATTTGTTCTCTTTTGCCCCCTTCCTTTGGCTTTTTCATTCATTTTCCCATCACTCTGTCATTCAGGGTTTCTCCTTCCCTGGTTTCTTTCCTTTCATTCATTCTTTTCTATGTTTGTTCTTTCCTTCTGTCTTTCCGTCTCTCCCTCTTTCTTCCACCTTCTGTTAAACCCTGTTCTCTCTTCCTCAGACCAGTATCTCTTCCTCCCATCTCCCTGTGTCTTTCCTGTGATGCCTCTATCTACCCATCTCTCTACTGCCTTCATTCTTTCTTTACTTTTTCCATTCCAGAGTTGACATATTCCCTTCCTCAGACTCTTTTCCCATCTCTCTCCTTCTCTCCTTTCTTTCCCATCCCTCGTCTATCCCAAGGCCAGGGTGGGGGCTACTTTGTTGGCTGAAGAATACAGTGGGAAGGTTGCACTCAGTCTTGGGCACAGGTTGGTCATCTAGGGTGTGGCCAGCCCAGACCTGTGCTAATTGGCCATTGCTTTTTGCTATACTCCCTACCCCAGGTCCACTTGTGCGAGGTGGAGAGTCCCCAGGACCTGCTCAACTTGGAGTTCCCCTTCAATGTGCGCAAAGGACGCCCTCTGCTGGTTGCTGTGAAAATCCTGCGCTCTGATGCCACCAAGAATGCCAGGTAGGTGCTCTAGAGAGCAGAGAGGCATGGCTGGCTCTTGTACGAATCCAGCAAGACCCCATTGCATTAGTGGGGGGTTGGTTGTGCCAACTCACAAGTGAACAGGGCTAACAAAGGAGCTGTGGTAGCCCTGTCAGGATCCTGAATAGTTGTGAACTCACGAGGGAGCTGTGGTGACCCTACCTACCAGGATCTTGAACACTGTCTTGAACTCACGGGGGGAAAGTGATGACCCTACTAGGATCCTGAACACTGTTGTGAACTCACAAGGGAGCCGTGGTGACCATACTGGGATCCTGAGAGTTGAAACTGCCCAAAGAATGCCATGGTGAACTCACGGGGAATACTGGTCTCCACACAAATGTCCCTGCCCTGTTGCACGGGGAAGTGCTTATTCCAACTCAGGCTCTCCAGTTACCAAAAACCCAGTACCATTCAGTTTTTTGAGAGACAAGACTACAACCCTCCTATGATCAGGACTTCTTTGCAAGTTTAGGTGTAGGATTCAGGGACAGTTACAGTTCCCTTACTCATTACCCTTTTTCTACACCAAATCAAGATACACTCACATTCTCCAGTGATCATTCATTTCCTCTTAGCCACTGAGGCATCACTACCAGACAAGTCAGATAAAGAGGCAAGAGAAAGGTCTAGAACCCAACCTTTTATTGATGACTTCCCAAAGTGTAAGAATAAGCACTTGTCTCTGTGCCTGTCTAGCCCTCTGCAACAGCACAATGCAGATTCTCAACTACAGGAGCTGAGGAGATGCAAGAGGGAGAAGGCAGCTGGCATGCAATCTGGCAGCAGGTTGCCTTGAATTTGCTGAGGTCTTCCTAAATACTCCTCCTGTCTATACCCATTATTTACCATATTTACTCAATTCTAAGACAGTGTCCCCCGCCACATGTAACATAGGAGGAAAGCCCCTCGTCTTAGAATTGAATAGGAGCATGGGGGGGGTGAGGGGAGGGGTGGGCAGGCAGCTAATACAGGTTGGTCTCCAACCCCTAATTGGGGTCACGGACACAGCTGCTGCCTACCTCTCTGCCCTCAGCTCATGCAGCCTCTCTTCCCTCGGTACCCTTGTTCCTCACTGGCAGACTCCATCCACACTGGAGCCTGGGGCACTAAGCATGGCCCCAGCTTGCCACATAGCAGTAGTGCACAGTCTGCACAGCTACTACAAGTGGGGCTGGCGCCATGCTCAGTGCTCCAGCCTACTAGAACAGGGATGGAACGTGCCAGTGCGAAACAAGGATGGGGGGGAGGGAGGGGAGAAGAAGCTAGAGGAAAGGGAAGGAGAGGGGAGAGGGAAGGATCAGAGAAGCTAGGGGAGGGGGAGCAGAGGGGGAAGGGGGCAGTCCAGACCATGGAGGGGGCAGTCAGGGGGACAGAGGTGGCAGGGGGACAGGAATAAACGGGGCAAGCTACTTGACCTTTCCATACCACCTGCCTCCCCAAAGCCTGCCCTTTCCTGCAGTGGTGGTGGAGGAATAAATTAAAGATGACCCCTCCAGTAATTAGATTGCATACATGGAAAATTATAACAAATGTATACATTTACCATGTATAGAATTGAATTATTGTAGGGCCATCTTACATTCGGGGTCATCTTAGATTTGAGTAAATACAGTATGCATAGATTATTTAGATAACTATTCTGATTGGTATTATTCAAATTTCTTGTTTCACTGAGACTTTGGGAACTGGACTGAACCAGTTTTCCTGTGGGCCTGGACAATGCCAATTACCTGGGGACCATGTCCTTAAGAAAAGCACCATTCTGGGAAGCTGCTGTTTGCAATTGAACTGCAAGCTTATTGATTAGGGATTATTTATCAGCCTAAGCACATGTCATTCATAATTTAGGTTTCCATTATGTCCATTGTCTGTACTCATCAGAGTGGTTTGTCAGTCTCTGGTCATGTCTATAGCCTACACTCCACTGTGAAGGCACGAGAATGATGTGCTTCTATGGACACAGATAATCTTATGGCACTGGGAGAGTGCAACCAGTGACCTTCCCTCACACAAGAGGGGATGGTGATTTCATGAGGGCGCAAGCTCAGGCAGGTACTGATGATGCACAACCATCACATGAACTAGATCCTTGTGTGCCCAGGGGCTAGCCCCATCTGGATACATGTGACAAGCTCATGCAGCAACTGGGAATCTGCACCGGGCAAGAGTCCTCACAGCCATGGGTTGTTCCTTTGTAAGTGCACATGTTGGGTGCTTGTGGTTTGGCCTCTAGTGAGGGAGTTCCTTGTGTAGTCAGTATTGTGAGTACAAGAGGGAGAGATCCAGGCATCCCAGCTATCCCTCACGTGAGTTCATGATGGTGTCTCTGGTGAAGTCATGTTGGTTCCCTTGTGAATCCACAAGGGGATTCATCACACAGTGATGACTCTTCCTTCCTCTTGTGTGAGCCAGAGGATTACTTATATTTTCATAATGGTTCCCTCATGTATTTACTGATAGAGCTTCTTGTGTTCATTTATGAGTTCACAGAGTCATCATTCTCATATTGAAGCAAGCAAGGGAGACTCTTGTGTGGTCATAAATGTTCCTGGGGCTTTCACGTTGGTATTTCTTGTACAGTCACAACTGAACACATAACAGATTTCTTCAGAGAGACAAACTCATCTACTTTATTATCTCACATATAACATCCCCATGGATATAAGACACAACTTGTCCTTGGTGAATCCATGCTGACTATTAGCCCAGAAGACACACCTAATTTTTCCAAGGCAGGGTGAAGACAAAATGTTTTTCCAGAGCTTTGGCTGCAGAGGGTAGGGACTGAGCCTTATCTTCAGTGGCCTCACCCTCCCTTCCTGCTTAACCACAAACTGAAAGCCTAGCTGCTGCTGAGAATTTGTCTCTAGGATTTTGAAAAGAGATAAAGAGTTGTGGAATAGAAGGAAAGCCCAAGAGGAGCTTGTAGACTGCCAAATTGTTTTAAGAAAGTTTAGCTTGCTTAGTATCACATTCAGACCATTAAAAAGGTAAGATAGCCCAGTGTTAATACCTCTGGAGTGAAGAACAATGGGCCATTAAGTCAATGGACTCCCTCAACTGCCTGAATGGTATTACCAGAGTTAGCCATGGTATGGAAAGAATCAAAGCAAGGGGCTTCTATCCCAGAAAATCAGTTTCCCTGCTTAATGCATGCACCCCACATTTAAGGTGTTGGGGGGTTGCAGATTTTGGAGGGAAATGTGCATGTAGTTTGTGAGAAATTATGGTATTTGCACAAGAAAGAGGTATCCTGGTACAGTCATCCCTATTCACTTGTAAATTTACAGCAGTGTTCCTGGTGCACATTCACAGTTCTTCCATTTGAGTGTACAAGGGGATTCCTCATGGGGTCACAATGGTTCCTCCATGAGCTCACCAACAGAGCTCATTGTGGAGTCAGAGCTACTCATGTGTGAGTTCTCAAAGGCCGTCCATAAGCACTCACAGTTCTTCCAGTTGCATGGGTAAGAGGGATCCTGATATGGTCATCACTATTCTCTCATGAGTTCATGGCATCATTTCCTTGTGAGATCATGAGTAGGGATTCAGGCATTTGCAGTTCTTCCATTTGAGTGCACAAGGGAGGTTCCTCAGGTGGTCACATCGGTTCCCCCGTGAACTCATCAGTGGAACTTGTTGTGCAGTCACAGCTGCTCATTTGTCAGTTCACGAGGGCCATGGGCAACTGGTGCTACCTTAGTCGGGGGGGGGCCCCGCCCCCCCCCCCAGTGACCAGTCAGCAACTGGGGTGGGGGGCATCCCCCCTGCAGCCAATCTCGCCAACTGGGGGGGTGGGGGAGTCCCCCTGTGGCCAAATTTACCAACCAGTGGGCAGCCATGCTGCTCCTGAAAGCGGTCACGGCACTCCCAAAAGTGGCCATGGTACTTCCAGCAGCAGCCACGGCCTACATCCGGCACTCACACTCCCCAGCCAGCGCTCGCAAGGGGGGCACCTGCGTTCCCACCTGCCCTCCCTGCCCGTTGCCTAAGCAGGGAGCATGGAGAGTCAGGGGGCGCACCAGCGCTCTCAGACGGTACAGGTGCACCCCCATACACCCCCTACACATCGCCACTGATGAGGGCTGTCCTTAAGCATTCACTGTCCTACTTGTGTGGGCCTCATGAGTTCAGTCAGGGTGGATGCTGGATGCTCTGTCATGAGTGCATGGGAGCAGTTCCCTCATAAGTGGGGTAGTGGCACTCACAGGCCCTGGCTCCCACCCTCCCCCACCCCAGGAATGATTTCCTAAAAGAAGTGAAGATCATGTCACGGCTGAAGGACCCCAACATCGTGAGGCTGCTGGGCGTGTGTGTGCGGGACGACCCCCTCTGCATGATCACCGAGTACATGGAGAATGGTGACCTCAACCAGTTCCTCAGCGCCCACGAGCTGGAGGCCAAGACAGGGGGCAGTGCCAGCGATGCCCCCACTATCAGGTATTGCTGGGAGCAGGAGCAGGGACCCAGGAGTCCTGGCCCAGCTGGGCTCCTCTACTTAGGTGCTCCAGGGCATTGTGGGAACATACCTAACCACCTCCTGCCCTTCCTTGGCTCAGCTGCCCCACTGCACTGTGGTAATATCCCCAACTTCCTTCTGCCTCCTCCTATACCCAGCTGTCCCAGAGCATTGTGGCGATATCCCTAACCCATTCCCTTCCCTCCTGTGTTCTGCAGCCTCAGGAGATTGTGGGAATA